>NC_136904.1:46328975-46356475 GCF_949606895.1 Notothenia rossii
AGTTCAGAGAAAGTCAAAGTGATTATCTGTAAGATTTTAATGGAGTGAAAAAATAAGAGTCCGTTGTTCCTGAAGACCCTTCATTCGATAGTTTTATAGCCTGACTGATGCTTGTGTCTGATATTGATGGGAGGATTCCTGTCTTAAACATTATAGTGGCTGATATTTATTGTCCAATGAAAAGACATAATATAAAATGACATTATTGATCCCAGTTTGAGTATTCCTCATTCAGGGTTAAAATGTTTAAAGTGACATTTTAAGCTGTACCAAAAACCTTTGGAAAACCTCAAGCATATCTCTGGCCTTTCCATTCTTCAAACTCTTGTTGTTTATTGGCTGGCATATAAACATGTTGAGCTAAGACTGGTCAACATTCTCAGACCAGGCGGGTTCTCATTAATTAATTTACAGTAAGTGGCACTTAGGAGTGTTAGTGTCTCACAGTGTCTGAAACACAGTTTTTTCTTCAGTGAAACCAGGAGGCTATATTCAATAATTGTTTTAAATATACAGGCAATATTACAGGCATAGTTAAAGTAGGCACTGTTTAGAATGTAAAGCTTTAAAACATGTGTTTGAGATTCATCTTATGAAGACATGCAAAAGAAAACGACAACATGCTTTTCTACTCAGAACAGGTATAAAGGCTTGTTATGCAACACAATACAGCTCTGGAAACAATTAAGAGACCACTCCAAATTGTTCTCAAATCTCAATCTCTACATGTATGGCAGCCATTCGATTCCAGTGTCTGTGGAATTGCAACACAGAGACATGTTGTCAGAAGTTTATAGAATAATATATATATATTTAAATTTAAAACCAGATAAACTGATCCTTTTGCAGTGGCTATTATTTTTTTCAAGAGCTGTATACAGGAAATGAGGCATACTGCCATTAGTGGGGCTGAGATTTGTCTCCTCAGGAGGCGTTTCACTCAATTATTTTCTGTCATCCATTGGACGGAACTGAAATGCATCTATTTTAATCAATGCAGCTGCCTGCACAGGCTCATAACACTGCACTTCAATCGTGCTCTGCATGCGTGACCACAATCTTATATAATGCTTCAAACTTACAATTCCTTCCTTTTTACGACCATAACTACAGTAATTATGTATTAGGCCCTGATGAATACCAAAACTTGGGTGACCTACACTAAATACTGTGCCTGAACGCATCCACACAGATCTGAAGCCGCAATCTCTTAATGTTTGAAATGTGTTGCTTGATCAGTAACTCAAATTATCAATTGTTTATCAAGATAGAAAACTATTTTATGTCAATGGACAATTTAATTACAAAATCAAATATTACAGCACCAGTTTCATTAACAGTTCGAACTAATGACTTTTATAAAAAAATAAAACCTTGATACCATAATTTAGTGTTTCAAGAGAACAGGAAAACCCAGGAAACTGGAATTAGATAAATTCGTTTTTGAGTTACAATTATATTCTGAATGCTGATTATCTGTTGTTGCTTGTGAACTTCTTTAAGTGAAAGACAATAAAGATTTTGTAAATCAAAGTGTATCTAAGCTCATTGAATATAATAGTGTTGAGGGAGCCACCCTGCTGCAGACAGAGCCAGTGCCACATCAGCTGTGTGTGTGTGTGTGTGTGTGTGTGTGTGTGTGTGTGTGTGTGTGTGTGTGTGTGTGTGTGTGTGTGTGTGTGTGTGTGTGTGTGTGTGTGTGTGTGTGTGTGTGTGTGTGTGTGTGTGTGTGTGTGTGTGTGTGTGTGTGTCTCTCTGCATGTGAGCGCATGTGTCTCTCATCTGTGTGTGCGTATATGTGCTCTAAATGCTGATTGATGTAACTCTGGCTTTGTCAGCCCTTTGGCATAGGTGGAACAGGTGTGACTCTGCCACAGAGCGTGGCTCAGACAAGCCATATCACAGCACAATGAGGTCATTGTGCAACAGACACATTCCTGAGCAGGGCCCTCGGACTTTTACAGGCTGGAGGTACCCATCTGCGTCTGTTGCTCCAGGTGAGGGGGATTTGGATGAGATTTGCTGTATGAAAGAGATGTGTGCTCACCAGCTGCGTGTCCCTACACACTCTCAGAAACACCTCCAAGGCTCAGACACACACACAGACGGGCCAAGTGACGGTTCTCCAGTGTTGCAAAATCAGCGTCTTGTTAGTGTGAGAGTGGGCGGCAGGTTAGGGGTGGCTGGCTAGGGTTTTTCCGACCGTGTCACTCTTGTCTCTGGCACAGTCACAAGGGGTCCATTAGTTTATGGACGTTACAACAGGGGGGAAATCATCTGTTGTGACTCAGTCAGAGGCATCTGTGTTTGTTTGGATCCTGGCTGACACTTTAACCTCTGTGCCTTAACACTAAGACACAGCAAATACAATCACCTCATCTCTCTGGCTGTTGGCTGAGCATGTATAAAATGTGTGTGTAGAGCTATCCCCGGGTGGGATGTCTGCACCGGGTCCCTTCTCGCTTCCTTTCTGCTTTACAGTTTAACCAGCCTTGACTTGCTGTGTGGTGACATGTCTGCACTACACTGGCTGGATGACTGGGAGGATCTGCTGTGTGTGTGTGTGTGTGTGTGTGTGTGTGTGTGTGTGTGTGTGTGTGTGTGTGTGTGTGTGTGTGTGTGTGTGTGTGTGTGTGTGTGTGTGTGTGTGTGTGTGTGTGTGTGTGTGTGTGTGTGTGTGTGTGTGTGTGTGTGTGTGTGTGTGTGTGTGTGTGTGTGTGTGTGTGTGTGTGTGTGTGTGTGTGTGTGTGTGTGTGTGTGTGTGTGTGTGTGTGTGTGTGTGTGTGTGTGTGTGTGTGTCTGCAGGCTGACTGCTGGGCTATGCTTGAAAGACTTCTGGCATGTGCTGGTGCCTGCATTTTTCACCCTTGACTGGAAGCATATGCTGCAGCACAATCGAGACAGTGTTAGACGGGCTTGGCGTGAGGGACCCGGGCAGCTTCCTCCACATCTGGCAGTGCTTGGCCCTCCTTCCAGGTGAGTCACATCCCCCAGGAGGGTGGCTCTGCTGCGGCACTCAGCCCCTCAGTGCATCTGGAAGTGTCTGGATCCGCCTCGCAGTCACATCTATCTCTACATGCTTTTCCAATTTCATCACCCCTCCACCACCTCCGCGGCCCCCGGCCACTCACTGACCCCTGCTGTGCACCAATTACCCCCCCCTCCACGCTCCAGGTGACATGGTTTAGCAAGACAGATGACCAAAAAGGACAACACTACTGATAAATTGTACAGACAAGAAGGTGACCAGGTGACTTTATCCTTATCTTTAAGTTGGGAAAATGAAAGGATCATTCTGGTTCATTACGACTTTCTTATTTACGTATGATTATTTATTTCTAATAATGCTTATTGTTAAAGTTAAATCTAAGTTATTGTTTAAGTTCAAACTAAACGTTGTTTGGAAATAAAAACTTAAATAATGGTAACAGCTGTTGAGCTGATATAAAGTTTGATAGTTAGAGAACCCAAAGGTTTAAAATGATGGTATAAAACAAACTTTAGGCCTGTTTATAACCTGGAGCCTCATGCTTCTTGCTCAATCTAACTTTATTGTAGTTGTGTATGGATAGCAACTACGAGTGTACTGATTGCAATGTCTCCATAAAACAAAGGAATAAACGTACCACTAGCATGTGTGTGTGTGTGTGTGTGTGTGTGTGTGTGTGTGTGTGTGTGTGTGTGTGTGTGTGTGTGTGTGTGTGTGTGTGTGTGTGTGTGTGTGTGTGTGTGTGTGTGTGTGTGTGTGTGTGTGTGTGTGTGTGTGTGTGTGTGTGTGTGTGTGTGTGTGTGTGTGTGTGTGTGTGTGTTGCATGTGTCAGAGTGGATCGATCATGACACAAACAGATGTATGTTGGCGGAAGACATATCTGTGTCCGTGTGGAGCGGCTCTATCCTGATCTTTAATGAGATGAAAATAAGCATCTTGCTCTGATTAACGTTGCTCGTCCCAAAGGACTTGTCAGCTGCGGCGCTGACACTGTACATATGCGTACACTACAGATTTTGCTTATACATAAATGTGTTCCTGTTTAGAAGCCGGTGAGCCATGCTGCAGCTGTGATCTGAGTGTGTGCCAGCCTTTAGCTCAATTAAGTGGGTGGCCCATTCTGTTCCTTAAGGTATCCAAACGGATATTTCAATCGGACAAAGGAAAATGTGTTGGAATTTACTTTTGCAAAAATAATCTTCTGTCATTGCTCCCTTATTCTCCCCGAACAGCACCATTCTCTTTATCTCTTGCACTTTCTCTTTCTGAAACACACATGCACACACTCATCGCCTCGCTCTCACAGGCAATTTAGAAAGGAATGCTCCTAGGAGTCTCAGATTTCACAAAAAAAGCACCAAAAAAAGGGAAAGTGAGTGACAACGAAATTGAAGAATTTATTTTTCCAATGGGTGGTAAATCGAGGTGACATGTCATGTGCACACACTGACAAAACTGAAACATTGACTTTAATTAAATGTATTATGTTCAACTTAATATTATTTATTTCAACCAACCAAATCAGTTAGACGAAATCTGGTGACATTTTTGTTCAGTACATTCTTCCATAGTGTATGCTGTGATGCCACCGAAGGACAAGCATCTGGAGGACTTAGTGTGTGTGTGTGTGTGTGTGTGTGTGTGTGTGTGTGTGTGTGTGTGTGTGTGTGTGTGTGTGTGTGTGTGTGTGTGTGTGTGTGTGTGTGTGTGTGTGTGTGTGTGTGTGTGTGTGTGTGTGTGTGTGTGTGTGTGTGTGTGTGTGTGTGTGTGTGTGTGTGTGTGTGTGTGTGTGTGTGTGTCTCTCTCTCTCTCTCTGCATTGTGTGTGTGTTCGTGTTCCAGAGAGACATCCTTTCTTCTTCGTTGTTCCAGGCCGCCTCAAAGGACAACACTGTGGCAGCGCAGTTTCTGGGCCATGTAAGAGAGTGTCAGTGTCATATAGGGAGAGACTGGCCGCGTAGTAAACAATCTAGCACACACACTACAGGGATTACCACTGTCTCTTTGTCTACTCATGTAGAGGGCCTGAAACACAAAGTCAAAATTGGCTGCATCGGGCACTGCGAACACTCACTGGAATGGGTCTTGTATACTAATAAGTTTATCTGAAGTGCTCAGTTCTGCAACGCCAGCCTTCCTAATGAGGCACCTCTCCTCTCTTATGTTGAAATGATAGCCTCAGAGAAGATTTTTCTGTGTGCGCGCCATGGAAGCATCGATCAGCCCAGACTTGCAAAACAGCTTCCACAATCCAATTTTCTCCTTTGCTGTATTCATTTCAAATTGCTTCACTGTTGCCATATTGGGTCAACCTTAGTTGAAAGAAAAGCAAGCACCTGTTAATCAAAGCTGTTTACTCACGCACACAGGAGGAGAGGCACGTGCAGCCGTAGAGCTGGTCCTGCAGCAGAGCTGGGATGATGGTGTTAAAGGGGGGGCTGGAGTCTAGAAACAGGATCCAGACTCAGGTTCCTGCTGAGTCCAGGTGGGTGGATGGTGAGACTGAGTCCAGACCAGCTGATTGGCAGGGATTCTGTTCTTCAAACCGCCTGTAAACATTCCTCATGAATAATTAGGGTTAGGGTTCTTGTGGAGCAGGGAGCAGGAGGAGGGGACCTCTGTGAAAGCTGGTTTTGGGGGACAGCAGATCACTCGTGGGGTGACGGAGCTGTAGTACTGGAGCTGGAGGATGTGTTCATGATTGATTGATTGATTGATTGATTGATTGATTGATTAATTGATATCAGGACTGTCATGTTGACTTTTAAAATAACAGCAAGACCTTTTCAGCTCGTTGATGGGGTCGGGGGTGTTGCAGACAGAATCAGAGTCATTAGCTGTGAGGTGTTATTATTTGGTTAGAGTACAGATGAACTTACGCCTGGCTAAACCTGTACTTTGCTTCTTTAAACCTCTCTTGTCCACACTCTTAAACGCTTCTTCCTATTAAAACCTTAGTTGTATGAGAGTGGCTTTAAACTAGGGTTTGTTGTTGTTCTAACACACGATGTAGGACGTCACAGCATCTGTTCACTCACCTACGCTGTTGGTATTAGTCCTATAAAAACATCCCAGTCAGTCCAGTCCAAGCTGCCTGAAGATTCTCCAAAGCTTCCCTGGACCAGGTTTACAGTGCTTCAGTTTGTGCCTGTATGAAGGACTCAGTTGGATCATCACATTCTCACAGTGACCCAGTGCAGCATGGGGTACGGTAGTGATCCAAAATATTGTCCTCTCTAGTCAGGCATTTAATAAAGTTATCTGTAATTAGGAAGTCCATGGCTGAGGTCGCTTTTGTTAAAGTTGCAGTGACTAAGGAGTTTGTCCACTGCAAACACAGATCTGGTTGGCGTTGGCCCAATGCCTCCTTTACATTGACTTGCGGTGGAATTTACCACTAGAAATTAAGTGAGGCCAGAGGGGAAGAAGAAAGATTTTCAGATAATAATAATAATAATAATAATAATAAGTAAATTCAAGGCTATTTTTTTAATCATTTGTGCATAGCTGCAGTGTAGTTATGAAAATGAAAATCTTTGGTCACAGGCTCCTCCAACAGTGCAACACAATAAAACGGATGAAATAGTGCAAATAAATGAAATAAAATATAATGTAATAGAAATAGTGCAGAATAGTCTATATACAAGTAATTGGAAAAGTATATTTCAGGAGACCAGTGGTCAACATCATTACACAAACTATTGTTCGTAAAAAAAATTATTCCTCCAAATTTAAATTGGCCAAGATGACCGTAGATGGGGTCCAGAGATGCATGTTGGTGTTTGAAAACAGGTAAGAGCACCTTTAACAAGAATATCAAAGACTGGGATGTAAATCCACTGGGGTTGATTATCGGACATTTCTGAAAATGCTCAATGTATTGTGAGTAAACACTGAACTGAGACAAAACAGTGAGCGCACAACACTGAGGCGGATTTCCAAAAGTACACACATAAATAAGCCACTTGGGTAACTATTTTAGTTAACTGCATACAAATTGTTGTTCTCTGCAGCCAGCCTGTTGATCAAGCAAGCTGAACAAATAGTAATTTTGGCATGGTAAGATAATAAAACAATGGATGGGCTATTTTCAATGTCTTTCATTCAAACAACTCTCTACCAGAAAGTTGACAGTGTTTGTTTTTCGGATTCTTTAGCTGTAAACACTACGAACGCAACTTAATTTAATTAAATGATATCAGGGTGGAGGTAGAAATTAATGTCAATGACTAAACTGAGTACATTTACATTGTAATCCTTATTCACTACTTACCTTTGTACCAAACCATCGTTAACCACTCCCATGAGTGCAACAAAGGTGAGGAAAGGCACTGTAATGTCGTTGTGCCGGCCCCATACACAGGCCATCACAGCATGCTGAGGGCCCCTCTGTGCTGCCGGGCTCAGAGTCAAGACTGAGAAGTTACAAGTCCCAATACGGCCCTGACACGGCCCGGAAACTGGCCCTGACACGGCCCGGAAACTGCCCTGACACGGCCCGGACACGACCTGACATGGCCCGGACACGGCCCTGACACGGCCCGGAAAACTGCCCTGACACGGCCCTGACACGGCCCTGACACGGCCCTGACACGGCCCTGACACGGCCCGGAAACTGCCCTGACACGGCCCGAACACGACCCTGACACGGCCCGGACACGACCTGGCACGGCCCTGACACGGCCCGGACGCGGCCCGGAAACTGCCCTGACACGGCCCTGACACGGCCCGGACACGGCCCGGAAACTGCCCTGACACGGCCCTGACACGGCTCTGACACGACCTGACACGGCCCTGACACGGCCCTGACACGGCCCTGAAAAGGCCCGGACACGGCCCTGACACGGTCCGGAAATTGCCCTGACACGGCCCTGACACGGCCCGGACACGGCCTTGACACGGCCCGGAAACGGCCCTGACACGGCCCGGACACGACCTGACACGGCCCGGAAACTGCCCTGACATGGCGCTGACACGGCCCGGACATGGCCCTGATACGGCCCGGAAACGGCACAGGCCCTACGGTGATCTGTCTCTCTGTGTCTGTGCTTCCATAAGAACATCTAAAGCCCCCCGGCAGCACGGTAAACAAGAGATGGATTATGGAAATGAGAAATAAAACACTTTAAAAGTGCAAGTTCAGCAAAGTATCTGAGCACATTTTTAAATGAATGTGTGATTTTTTTTTAAATAAAGTAGTTTGTATTATTCAAATGTATTTCTATCCGTCCCAACCATAAGATGTTTTCAGTTGCAAGTTTCCTCTCGTCATTGGCAAAGTTGTGGCCAGGGCCGCAGAGGGACACATTTATAAACTTGAATTGTGCTTTTAAGGCAATGTTGTAAGTTATATATTTATTTATATAATTTGCACGCCTGACATCTTGGCATGTTTCCCTCAGCTGGCATAGCATTGTCACTATTAACATCTCTAAAAGCGGGGTACAACGGAGCTGATCCAGACTTGCTGCGGTCATGACAACGTTACTAAAATGTGGGCTGGCTTTAAACCCACGACCCTATCAGAAAAGTCGCTATCAGAAACAATGCGCAACGTGTTTTGGACGTAATAATATGGTCTTTTTACATTAGCAAGCATAGCTAACACTCAGAGTTAACCTGTACTAGAGAGAGTACCATGTGGTAAGAGAAAAAGCATCTGAGCTCTATAGCACTGTATCAGAAATAATCCTTGATGTGGTTTTGAACATGATATGGCGTTTAATCATGACAGTGTTCAGCTGATTATCTGGGAAGAATTCTCCTGCATAAGCTCCCCCCCTCCTTTTCTTTTTTTTGTTAAAGCTACAGACCCAGAATCAGCATTGCTAGAATGGGTGATCTGTTCTGGTATTTTTTCACAAATGTTTGTATAACAATTTATGGCAAACCATGCAATAGTTTTTGAGATATTTTATTCTTAACTAACAAGGTCAATATCATGGTCTGCGCAAATGACAAATCAGGGGAGCGCAAATCAGGATTCATCCTCTGGGAACCGTAAATGTCTTAACAAAATGTTAAGTTAGTTAGTTAAAGAGTTAGCCACCCCGATAGCAATGCATGAAGGCAATTATGTGAACATAATTCATGCAGAAATTATAATATGTATTTTGCCAAGCAATAACTCGTATAGCTCTCACTGACGTTCCCGTAGTGTTTCTATGGAGAGAGCAGTGCGGACCCTGGATGTTGCACACCACTCGAAGTTCAAATTATTTCAACTTTGACCTTGATTGCTGTTGACCTTTCAACACGCAACCAATCAGATAACAGCTCCATGTAGCAGCACAAGCTAGCAGGGGAAGTACCAAAGAAACAAAACTTAACTGGCTGTTTCGCAACAAGAGTCTGAGTCCCAACCTCACGCTGAGCAAAGAGCAAATCAGGTATCATGTGGATGCAGCCTTAGGATAATGACTCTGAGATGAGAACAACGTTGGTTAGTTATCCAAAATAAAATAAAACATTTATCTATATATACCCATGACATAAAAACATACCCATTAATAAACTCAACTGATAAACTGAACCCTTGAACACATCATTTATGTATTTTTAGCTTGTTCTGCTTCTTAGAAAACTGTACCAGTGAGTTTCCCGGGTGGAATCTGCTCCTGGCTAAAAGAGGGCGATGTTCTCTGTTTTAGGTCAGAGCAAAAGGCAGCAGTCTGAACATGAATAGAGGGGGTTGAATAGTGGTGTGTTTGTTTGGACCAGAGTTTGAGGAAAAGTGGAAAGTCCAGTGGTGGTTAATTGGTGTGTTTAGGTCTGAGGTCATGAGGGTGGCAACAGGAACACTCAGCTCAGCCCTGAGCGGCAGATGGATGCAGCGCCACCACAGAGATGCTGCTCCGTCTAATCACAACTAAACACTGTGAAGACACGCACAGACCTTCTTTTCTACTTTTCCTCTGGTCTGCTCTCCCCTCGCCAAGGTCTCGCCTTGCCCAAAGCCCATGGGAGGTCACAGCAACTAAGGCCTTTAGATGAACCTGTTGGTAAGCCCCCCCAGCCCCACCTCTCAGCACCACCTCCTACCTCTGAAAATACCCCGGTGGCTTGCATGACCTGAGGGGTTCAAGATCAAGCGGGATCAGAGATAATCATAAAATGAGGATTTTTTCTCTTCTCTCAAATGTATTTTTGAAACCTTTGCTTTGTCTTTATGCTTTTAATTGTGTATCATTAACCCGGCTGAACAGAGTTGTCCCTGTCGTCCCGCTGGTCTGCTGCCAGTAATAACTCCTGAATGACGCATTCATTTTTATCATGGTTTTAATATGTGTCACACTAGGGTTGAGTAAAAAAAGTCAGATTTTGTAACATAAAGATCACATCTGTGGTCCAGCCTGTGTGCTACATCTCTGTTACCATAGATACAGTGCTGTTTCTGTGTCCTGTAGTAAATATTATGGGAATGGATTAAATAAATGTTTATTATGTACACAAAAAGAGTACATGCTCCTGTAGAGGTATCATTCAAAAACAGGCATGCACATTGTAGTTTCTTTGTTGTTAGTGTTTTGGTGAAATCCATGTGTGACACACCTGCAGGACTGTGAGCCTTACAAGAAAGTCTTGTTTCATTCTTGTATTCCGTTGTCTGTCTCACCTGTTTTTGACTGTAGAAATACACAGGGTATGTTTCTCCATCAGCCTCTTGACTCATGCTTTTCTTTCTTTCTTTTACGTGCCAAACATTTTCCAGACCTTGGAATTGCTACCCAAATCTCTGATTGGTCAATTATTTGAGTAATTCTGGTGATGTACCCTTTGAAAACGGTTTTCCCTGGGCTGAGAATCGGTTGACCAATCAGACTTTCATGGGAATAAAATGGCTCTATTGATGAAAGCTTTAAAGCATAATATGCAAGAAATTCATTAAAACAAAAATAATCCCTCTCAATCATCATTTCTGACTAACATCCGTCTGCCTGGATCTTCTCTTTTCTTCTAATTTAGTTTTGCCACGCCCCTCTGCATCTCCCTTTCCATGACTCTGCTGATATTTAGGCACTAGGCACCCTTTCACGTCTGTATGATACATGGTGGTGATATTTGGTAATAAGAACACATTCTTACATGGTTACACGTTTTGATGATGTCTAGTGGTCCACACTCGTCCTCTCTCCTCACACAGACATTGTGATGGGCTCTACTTCTAGTGCTTCCCTGTGATTAGTGATGAACACACTTAGATTGACATTGATTGTTTCACAACAAACTGCATTGTGGGCATCTTTAAGTCCAATATTTTATAAAATGTAAACGTTTGCAGACACTTTTTAAACACTTTGAATGCTGCATTTTTAACATCTAGCTGTTTTCTTTCTTACTTTATCTGGTGCATGGATTTCTTCATGTGTAACTGTGCTGTTGTTGGAACACTGTGACACAGTTTGCAGGAATGTGTACTGTGTCGCACTGAAAACATTGATCTAAAGCAAAAATAGTGTTAAAATATTGCCAAGGCGACCTTTATAAGTCAGTGTTAATGTCAGGTTCAAAATGTTGATAGCTTACATTTTATGCTGATTTTTTGCTTTTTAAGTTAATTATTAAAAAATGTTTTTTTTGCATCACTCTGGAGCAGCGCACTGTGGGAGGGGCTCCTGCCCTCCCCAGACCTGTGCAGGACAAACAGGAGTAGATAAAGGGTGGGTGGACTAGTTTTACAAAACATATGTAATTAAATTGCATTATATAAAAGGTAGATGATGCTGAACAAGGACCCAGTTTGATGTTACAACATGAGATGAAAGCTTATGAAGGTGCTGCCTGCTGATTGAATTATTCCCTTTGTGAGCTGCTCTGTGACAGGCTCTGTTACGGCCGTCTGCTGGAGTGAGATCCTGTTCTGAAGAAGTGTGACTCCTGTTCCCCTTCAAACACCCAGTCTGCTCCGTGAGGGCCACTCGTTGATGCTGATCGGCCCCAACAACCCACAGACCCACAGGAGCTTTAATCCGGTATGAAGAAGCAGCCGTTGAACTCTAAAAATGGAAAAGAAACAAAGAATTTTCTGAAAACAAATAAAGCTTACATTTTTGCTAGGTTTCTGCTCGGATCTGAAACTTTCATTTTTGTTTTCAACCGTTACTGACAATTACCTCAAACTTTTGACGTGACAATATGTGCACTAACTTTATGATTAATTGGCTGAAAGATCTGCAGGTTCATTCACCATTTTCATGGTTCATGTGATAATGTTGTGATAATTTCGTTTATCAAAGAGCGGTAGCAGTAGTGAAAGGATATATTGCACAGAGTTACATACAGATCCTTGTTAGAGTAATGGATGGACTAACTAAGAAGTAGCAGCCAGTAGTAATAATAACATTAGCTAGGAACATATTGCACATATTAGCTGCCTGTACCGAGGCTGGGGGGGGGGGGGATGAGGAGTCAGCAGATGTCCCTGTGTGAATCAGTGTACCCATGAGTTGCTATGAGTTTCCCAGGAAGTATATCCTGATGCAGATGCAATATGAGGGGTTTTGTCAGGGTATGTAAGAGAGCAGGGATGGAGTTCAAAGGTCGAGCAGGGATGGAGCTTCTGTCCCCAGCACTCTCACAGCCCTGCTCTCAGGCTGACTCACATTGTATCTGCTTAGCTTCTGCCTACTCAGCTGATGATGAAAGCAGAGCATTTGTACAGGACTGAAGAGTTCTGACAGTACCTGTGGAACTCCTCAGAGACTCATGTCAGAGCCTGCAGGGGTCAGAGGTCAGGGTTTCTCTCAGGAACTCTGAAGCCAGGAAGAGCCTCCTGTGAACCTTCATCCCCGGATTTCATGACATTTTCAATAAGCCCATTCCATCTGACGCAAGGCTAAAACATACATAGCATAATAATGATTTACAGTATACTCTTCATTAAGGGTTAAGCAGCTATTTGAACGGTACAATCTTTTTTAACAATGCTGCTACTTATTTTGACCAGGGAAATGTACCTATTTCAGTTGATTTCTGTTCATGTGTGCTTGCCTCTTTATTTAATAATCAAAACATACTTTATTTATTTAGTGGGAATGCTGACACAGCACCAACTATCTGTTATGCTACGCACACAATTCTTTATTATTCCGCCGGGTTATTTTGCGCCTGTTCTTCTCCCACATTGAACATCGCAGTAACTCCGTTCAAGCATCAAAACGTTCAGCTCGGTCTGGAATCGATGACTATTACTTGTATCATTCATAATTTTCCTAATTCCAGACATACATCCCATAATTCATCACATTTTTAACATGGAAGTCAATGGAGAAACTCTTCAGACTTCAACAATCTTCATGCAACTTCAACTGCTAACTGCTCCTTCTTCAACTGCTAACTGCTCCTTCACACTTTCACTCAGAAACCTCATTGAAACTTTAAAATGTTACACATCTTTCTGACATTATTCATGTAACACAACTTTTAAATCTGATTCTTACTTTTAGAGATATTAAACATTGTTCAGACCTTGGTAAAGACGCCTTCTTCAGATTTTAGAGTGCGTGATGTCACAGCTAGAGTGGAGGACAGATTTAATTTTGCCTTCATATTTTCTTTTAAACCTGCCATAACTCCTAAACCCTACATTCCTGAGACATCATTTTTCATAACAAACGTAGAAAAACATCTCGTAGCTTGAAAAATAAAAAAAAATTAAGCAAAAAATTAAACAAAATGCCTCTTGAGGGCATGAAGTGACAAAAACGTTCAACATGCCTCCATTAAATCCCATTGTAAATTCAGCCTCACCTTTCCCCACCATAGCAGCTGCACACCTTTAGTTAATTTGCCAAAAAGGCCACATTATTGACCCGAAAGCACACAAAAAGCACACTTCAGATACTCAAGGTCCTTGAAATGCTTCACACTTTGAAATTTCACCGATATCTGTTACAGTTCTTCAACAAAACGTTCACTTGTAACAGGTTTATCTCTCATTCAGAACAATGGAAAACTTTGATCTCTGGACACCTCGTTAGTTCAAATATAAACACCTGTGTCATGGAACACGATGATGTCATGACTCCAACTGACATGCTCATAGCAGCAGACTTCAGACAATGGTTAATGGTCCTGCCCTCAACAGCTCTACATCAATTATGGGGTGTCATCATATGCCGTTTCCATGGAAACGCATCCCTCGCCATAAAACACGATGTGGCTGTAACTCCAATGGTCACGGTCCGATCATCCCCCAAACTTCGCTTGTACATCACCGGTCCATGCCTCAATAGCTTTACGCCAAATCTGGGATCTCACTATAGGCTGTTGCCATGGAAACGCATCCCTCGCCATAAAACACAATGTTGTCCTAACGCCTATGAAAAGGGTCAAAACAGCACCACACTTCAGATAACGGTCAACGGTCCAGCCCTCAACAGCTCTACGTCAATTATGGGGTTTCATCATATGCCGTTTCCGTGGAAACGCATCCCTCGCCATAAAAGAGGATGTCGCTATAACTCCTATGAAAATGTTCAAAAAGTGCTCAAACTTCACATGTGTGCTAACAGTCCAGCCGTGAAGACATATACGGGACAGTTTTGAGATTTCTTCAAATGCCAAATGCCATGGCAACGCAATGCTCGCCATGAAACACGGTTTTCTCATAACTTCAGTGAAAATGCTCCAAACGGCCCAAAACTTCACAGGTTTGGTAACGATGCAGCCATCAACGCATCTAAGCGTATTATGGGGTGTCATCAATTACCGTTGCCATGGCGATAAATCATTCACCATCAAGTTAGTTCAATAGTCTGCAGTTCAAATATTCTGCTGCTTTTCCAAGCCTTTTTACTTTCTTTTTCTTCTGTTAATTCTTCACTTTCTTCTTACACATTACATTTCAGCATAGCAGTTCAGCGTCAGCTTTCCAGCATAAAGCATTCCCACTAGCAATTTCTTCAGGAATTGCATTCTCTAGTTTTAATATGTTAGTCTACTATTTTAAAATGGTTCCTTTTATGTGCACTGTACCTTTGCTGTAATGACAAGTACAGAATCTTTGATTCTGATTATCACAGTGTCCTTTATTTAGTTCATATGAAAGAAATCAATGTAGTTTTATTTGAAATGATAAGTGTACTAATAGTGATTATCAAAGTGTGAGGCAAACCTAATGTTGGTTATGTTTATCATTATCAAGAAACTATGAAAACATATCATAAAGGCACACTTTTGCACTAACACATACTAATCATCTTATTTTAAAAGAAGATTTACTTTTCGGGAACATCAAGTCGTGCCATCATTGACGTTGAGTTTTTTTAAATCTTCAACAGGTCCCTGCTGCAGTCTGTAGTCCCCATCCACCATCGTTCCTGTCCCCAAAACATCTAAAATCACCAGCCTCAATGACTACCGCCCAGTAGCACTCACCTCCATCATCATGAAGTGCTTTGAGCGGTTAGTCAAATCATTCATCACCTCCTCCCTCCCTGACTCTCTGGACCCCCAGCAGTTTGCCTACAGAGCAAACAGGTCCACAGACGACGCCATAGCCCTCATCATCCACACTGCCCTCTCACACCTGGACCAGAGGAACACATATGTGAGAATTGATTACAGATCAGCTTTCAACACCATTGTGCCCTCCAAGCTGGTCATCAAGCTCAGGGACTTCGGGCTCAACAGCGCCCTCTGTGATTGGATCCTGAACTTCCTTACGGGCAGACCCCAGACAGTGCGGGTGGGCAACATCACATCCTCCACCCTGATCCCCAACACCGGAGCCCCTCAAGGCTGCGTGTTCAGCCCTCTCATCTACTCCCTGTTCACTCACAACTGCATGGCCACACACAGCTCCAACACCATCGTGAAGTTTGCTGACGACACAACCGTCATCGGCCAGATCACAAACGGAGACGGTGTACAGAGAGGAGGTCGGAAACCTGACATCTTGGTGCCAGGATAACAACCTCCATCTCAACGTCAGCTAAATCAAGGAGCTGATTGTGGATTACAGGAAGCAGCAGGGAGAGGGACACGCCCCCATCGCCATCAATGGGACTACGGTGGAGAGAATCAGCAGCTTCAGGTTCCTTGGGGTCCACATCACTGAGGACCTGACATGTGCTCTTCACACCACCACCATTACAAAGAAAGCTCGACAGCGGCTCCAGGATGCTCTGCAACTTCTACAGGTGCACCATAGAGAGTATCCTGACCTTCTACAGGTGCACCATAGAGAGGATCCTGACCTTCTACAGGTGCACCATAGAGAGTATCCTGACCTTCTACAGGTGCACCATATAGAGGATCCTGACCTTCTACAGGTGCACCATAGAGAGCATCCTGACCTTCTACAGGTGCACCATAGAGAGGATCCTGACCTTCTACAGGTGCACCATAGAGAGCATCCTGACCTTCTACAGGTGCACCATAGAGAGCATCCTGACCTTCTACAGGTGCACCATAGAGAGCATCCTGACCTTCTACAGGTGCACCATAGAGAGGATCCTGACCTTCAACAGGTGCACCATAGAGAGGATCCTGACTGGCTGCATCACGGAGCTGCCATCCATGGAGGACCTCTACTCCCAGTGGCTCAGGAAGAAAGCCCTCAGGATTATAAAAGACCCCCATCACCCCAGCCACAAACTGTTCTGTCTGCTGCCGTCTGGCAGGCGGTACCGCAGCATCAGGACTAAAACCACCAGACTCAGGGACAGCTTTATCCCATAAGACTATTACATACCTGAACTTTTGAAACAATATCCATAACATTCATCTGGCTGCAACTTACAAATTATTTATCCAATATATCATATTCCAATCACTTGTATATAGACTCTCCTTGAGCAAGGCACCGGACATCCCCCTTCCCCCCCACACCCATGGCTCCCCAGGCGCTGTACCACCATAGCTGCCCACTGCTCCTAGTACTAGGATGGGTTAATTGTAGAGGTTACATTTCACTGTGTGTGCTGTGTGCTCTGCATGTGTGACCATTAAAGAGGGTTTCATCCCTCTGAGTCCATCTATCATCTATCTTATTGCACTATTTCACTATTTTACAATAAAATGTTGTATTTACTTGCACTATTTTTTCTGTTTTTCTGTTTTATGGTGTTCCACTATTGGTGGAGCCTGTGACCTAAGATTTTCATCTACATAACTACATTGTAGCTATGTACTGTATGACAAATAAAAGCCTTGAACCTTGAACCAGGTAGTACCAGCAACATACAATAGGCGCGTTCACACCGGAATATACTTTTCCCCGTATTTTTCCCGTTTAGTTCCGTTAGTACCCCTTATGTCGCGTTCACACCAAAAAGAGTACTTAGTGCCGCAAACTTTTACCCCCATTTTTAGTGCCTGCTGAGAGGTGGTACTCTCCTGGGGGAAAAAAGTGCCCCAGTTCTGATTGGCTGGGTGAATTGCTAACCATGCCCCGTAAAACTCTGAAATGTTTTGTAGAGCCGCCATTTTATTATCCTCGTATTAGCATTATTAGCATTAGCATTATTAGCATTAGCCCAGCGCACAAACGCAGAGAGACTAACTTATGGCAACACAAAAGAAAACATGGGATCGGTGGAGATGAGGAGGTGTCGGCGTTCTGGCGATTTACTCGGAAGGCTTCAGTAGAAGCTGCTGGGAGTCCCAGCAGCTTCTACAGAAGCCAGTCCCCAACTCCGGGGACTTCCGGCCAGGGACTTCGGGTGGCAGTATACGCCGTGAAGTTGTTTGCGGCCTGTCAGTAAACCCAAAGCAGAAGAAGACGTAGTGACGTCAGCGGCTCATTTGCGTAATCTTCCCTTAGGGAACTTATTCCGGTGTGAACGCGATCAGCTCTTAGTTCCATACGGGAACTAAGTGCTGGGAACTAAGTACTGGGAACTAAGTACGGCAAAGTACTTGGTGTGAACGCGACAAGAAAGCCCTGCAGAGAGTGATTAGGATGGCAGAGAAAACCGTAGGCTGCCCCCTGCCCTCTCTGGAACACATCACCACCCCCCGCTGCCTCAGCGGAGCAAATCAAATAATAAAGGACAGCTCTCATCCAGGTCACAGAATGTTCTCTCTCCTGCCTTCTGGGAGAAGATACAGGAGCTTCAAGTCATGGACAAACAGACTCAAAAACTGTTTCTACCCCTGGGCCGTCAGGTTAACCACCACACTTAATGCAATAACCGTAACCATCTCCACACATATAGCCTACATACTTTAAATGCACTTTGAAAATGATAAACTATTTTTATATCAATATTTGTAACTATTTATTCCCCCCGTATGATTGCTTATGTTGTCTGTCCTACTGCCGTGTTTTTAATGTTAGGTATGTCTAGTTTTTGCACACTGGGACAGAGTTCCACTCTGAACCTCGTTTTATATTGTGTATAATGACAATAAAAGGCTTTAACTTTTTAGCTTTTTTTAATCAATATATTCAGAAGGATAAATAACAATTCCTCTTTAGCTGCTACTGACCAACTCCAGTTTTGGTTGTCAAACACATGCAGTGAGAACAGAGTATGTTCACGTCACACAAGGCCGCCTCAAAAAGAAAGAATAATAAACCATTATTTTTCGATGAAATGCCGAAGCAGGCCCTGGTCAGCCCCTTTCTGCCAAAAAAAGGCATGTGGACACAGTAACAAGTAAAATATCTGCTTCCAAATTGTAGTGAAGTAATAGTATCAAGAGCCAAGTCTGCTCTTATTGGCTAGTTGGCTGGCTCTATTATGTTCCGTCAACCACTTAGAAGTGTCCTGCCCCTTAGCCTATCACGCACAATGTGTTGGAGCGCTAGCCAATAGGATCACAAGTGATACATAGCTATGGCACAAAGACGTTGATCAGATATTTGGTCCCTGTCTGCCTCTACTACTGTCCCCACTTCAAGCCATGTGTAGGTCTCTTTCTGTAAAAGTACAAATGTGTTCAAACAGCTTACACAGACCCACCTTCATAATAATCATGTTTATACAGCAGTAAATATGGCAGACCCCTGGGCTTCCAGCTGTGCCTTAACCCCTCAACTTCCTTTACACATGTCATATTGTCATTACACACACCTTAGTTACTAGTGACTTCCTAGTTTGCAGTTCAAATTGAATTCCTCTGTTTCTTATCTGAGGTGATTCAAGATTTAACAAATGTTTCTTAGATTTTTGTATAGGCCACATGAACCTGAGGAGTGGGGGTCCTTTATTTATGTCTTTGTGTAAACTTCCATAAGGGATAGAAAGGGAAATACTGGAACCTGAGAGGATCAGTCCAATCTATTTGTGCTCTTTGCACATGTGTGCTCCTCTTGTTTTTCTCCTTGAAGAGGCACAGGTTGGGTCTTGCATGGTGGACCTGCGACCTTGTAAAGCACTATCCTTTATCCCTGACTTTTGGGCGGATCAATATATCTGTGTCCCCCGTCCCCCTGCTGAGAGATTCCAGAGGCTCCTCTCTTGGCCTCTCAGGGCTCCTGGGTCACTCGTTTGTCATCACGACCTTTGACCCCTGCAGGCCAGTGTGTCCTGGGAGGAATGTGGGAGATGTTTACTTCGCTGAGACTGATGGTGTCCAGGTGGCGCTTCATTCTCTCTTTTTTTCTCGATCTTTTTTTTTTTCCTGAACCAGGCATCTTGAAAGCCCTACCACTGCTGCATGCAGCCAGCATGGTGAATAATGCATCTGTAGAGCAATAGTGCTAACAATGTTCCTGGTAGCACCAGTGCTTCCCAACACCAGAGTCCTACCTGGGTCTTTAGTTTCAGCTCTGTTTGTGTCAATAAGGATCTGGACTATTTTGACTGGAAGGTACTGAGAGAGAGAGTTATTGATTGGCCATCTGTCTGGGTCTGGTCAGAGAACACACTCATCCAGAGCTCCACTTCCCAGAGTTTGTCAGCCCTCAGCCTGGCTAGACAGAGAGGGCATTCAGTAATAGGTAATGGACCCCCACTTCGACATGGTGCCATCTATCACTCTCTCACCGGACCTTCCTAGTGGCTCCTTGCTGGGTCCTCATCTACTGGAAACTCTTGAAAAGTTTCCTGCCCTCCTCGGCCCCCCTCCCCCTCGCCCCTCTAAAGAGCCCATTAAACAGTGTTGTAATGCAAACAGTAAGTCCAAAGAGAGCGAGGGCCAGGTGTCGGGTGCGGAGGGGATGAGTGTCTAATGCAGCCATTACGAGTGGCGGGGAGGGTGGGTGGATTATCATAAAAGCATCTCCCCTCCCTCTAATGTGGACATGTCTGATCAATACCAGACTCCAGGGAGGGGATGGAGGGATGCAGGATTGAGGCAGAGGGAGCCGCTTTATATTTCTCTCTGCCGTGAACGCAATGTCGCCTCAGCATGGCAGCGACACAAAGCCAAATGTGTTTGTTATCCGATGCAATATATTAGTTATAATTAGTTATTATTTGACTTATAATTATTTATTATTATTTTTGCTAAATATAATTCTTTCTGTGTCTGTATGCGTAATATATACCAAAGCAAATTCCTCGCATGTGTAAACCTACTTGGTAATAAAAAACGATTCTGATTCTGACTTGGAATTTAATATGCTACCAGTATAACCACACAGCTGCCCACAAAAGCAGTGTGTCTGTGTGTATGTGGGGGGGCTGTCTTTGTTTCTGTTAATGCCTTCCCCTGCAGGTGTGTTCAGCATGTCCTCTGGAGGGAAGATTGTATTCTCACCATCAGTGACAGGCAGCTGCTTCTCATCGGTTTCTGTCATATGCCCCCCTCTCACTCTGCTCTAGACTGAAAACAGTGAGATGACACATATTGGAAAACACCCTCATCACATGGGACACTCTGTTGACCCACAGAAAGTAGGTGTGACGGATAGATGGCAGTCACAGTTGAAGTGGGAGAGCAGTCTGTCCTCAGTGTGGCTGATATTGTCAGTATAGTTTTATAACAATACACTTATTACATTTCCCACGGAGGATCAATCCCAGATAGAGTTTAAAGCAGTCCTGTCTGCGACGCTCATTCTGTGTTTACCTTCAGGGATTTTATCTTTATTCTGTAGTTCCCTGCACAGCTTAAAACTGCTATCTAGCCAGTAGGATGTATAAATGCTGCATTCAAAAATATACGGGACATACGGGATCGGTTCCTGAAGTAAGGAATCCAGATCACCATAACTTTACAGTTGTAATAAAAGTCAAGGGGAAATAACATTACTGTATGTTCTGTGATTTACTCCATACATGTATATAATACAATAAAAATGTCTACTCTTTAACAAACACCTTTCACCCAAACATCACCAGTTCAGCCAGATGTGTGTCATACCAGCGGAACAAAGAGGAACAAACATAAAGAAGAACTCGGGTAACAATGGAACCCTGAGGATGATCTTGTTCATCATGGATGCTAATTTGTTAGCTCACAAACTTAAAGAGGACCTATCATGCAAAATGCACTTTTGTACGTCTTTTATATATGAATATGTGTCCCCGGTGTGTCAGGGAACTCACCAAGTGTCAGAAAATACAACCCTCCCTCTTTTCCTCCATACCCAAATCTCTAAAAACGGGGCTGCAACGGATCTGATACAGACTGATCCAGATTTGAAAATTCTCTGACGTCAGAAACAAGGAGCTCCGACTATATGGGCAAGTCTCCACCTATCAGGGGAACGAGAGGTTGCCGTGGCATGGTAACAGCATGGTAACCTTGCAGGGGGGCTTGGTCAGCTGCAGCTCATTTGCCACATAATCAGCTCTTGTGAAGACAGGGGTGGAATAGAGCAAATAGAGCAAAATAAGGCATGGCTAAAATGCATGATCTGTTTGGTACTTGGAAAAAAAAACTTCACAGACATGTTTTATAGAGGTATGGCCCTACAATATATTATTCAAATATATCATGATTGGTCCACTTTAAGTTTTGATCATGTACCAGTAGTCTTGGTCTTTTGAATAGAAGCAATCTCTTTAGTTCAGTCAGGATTCTATAGTTTGTAAACTACTATGCTTTTGGGTTAGTTTGATGAAAACAATCACTAGGCATGGCTTTTTCTCACATTTGATTCTGCTCAGGAGAGTTCTTCCTTTTATTTATTTTTTTATTTAACCTTTATTTAACCAGATAAAAAGCATTGAGATAAAATCTCATTTACAATGCTGACCTGGCCAAGAAGGCAGCAACGTTACACATAACACATAACACAAACATATAACATACAGAGAACATAACTAAGAAAACAAAAGACGAAAAAAGCAGTTAGTACATTGTGCACATTAGGACAGTAAGAAAGGCACTACTTATTACTGCAAGTGCAGCTGGTGGTAAGGACTTCTGACAACTTCAATTTAAAACATGTTATAGAGACAAGTGCCAGATTGATGCAGTTTGAGGCGTGATTGAAGTTCATTCCAAGACCAAGGACCATAATAAAAGAGACTCCTTTTTCCAGCCTCAGTCCGCACAGCAGGAACCTGGAGCCGTATCCAGGCACTGGATCTGAGGTTGTAAAAGTCACAAACTGGAGCAAATCTGGCACGTACAGTGGAAGCTTTCCTAAAATGGCTTTATACATTAATAAAAACCAATGCTGCATCCTATACGCATAGTGAGTGAGGACCATCCAGTTAGGCTATACAGTGTGCAATGATGAGTCCTATAGGGTGCATTTGATATATAACGCAGTGCAGCATGGTAGAGTGGGTCAAGTTTGGCCAAGACAGTAGGACAGGCAAATCTATAAATGGTATCAACATAGTCCAGCTGGGAAAGGAATAAGCCAGAGACCAACCTTTTACGGGATGAAGTTGAAAAACAACATTTAAGTCTGTAAAGGAAGCCAAGGGTGAATTTCAATTTCTTTGTTAGAACTTCAATATGGTGTTTGAAATTCAGATTACTGTCCAACCTAAAGCCAAGATAGTTGTAGGTATTCCTATTTGAGCTTTCTTTCTGCTGGCCGAACCACCTTAAAGTGTGTGCAGCAAGTGTGTGAGCGGCAGAGAGAATGATGGTGAAAGCAATCAGAGCAGAGAGAGACCGGTGCCAGCAGGGACCGTGTTGTTAGCATCTGGTTAGCTAGCTAACGGATATATGGAGCTGTTTGTTCCACAACAAGCTGGAGGAGAGTCCTTTCCTCTCAGACTGAGAGACTCAGGCGAGCTAAAGGACTATCTGAGTGTTTAGATAGTTCTGGTCCGCTCCCCACTCGTAAAAAAATAGCACATTACCCCTGCCTATATGCAGTGAGCTGATTATCGAGCCTTCATTGTAACAGTCGTGGGTGTACTTTGTGCGTGTGGGGAGTGTTGCATTAGAACATTCCACTGTAGCGCCACTGTGGGCTAAGCCCCGAATGTTTTCAGGTCCAGGCGACGCCCCTGGCAGGCAGTGAGTGCGGACCAAAGATTGAAGGATAAAAAGAACGGCTCTCACCAAGTACGACTCGGTTCTCCTTGTTCGTACCAAAGAGCCGTTCAAAAGAATCGGCTCGTTCGCGATCGACACAACACACACACAAACACGGTGCTGCCCCTCACACACACACACACACACACACGCACGCACGCACGCACGCACGCACGCACGCACGCACGCACGCACGCACGCACGCACGCACACACACACACACACACACACACACACACACACACACACTTCAAATAAAGTTGCATAAATGCTTGAGCTAAGTTTTTATTATAATTACTGTGAAATCTGCCTATTATGTTTTTGTCATTATTACAACAAATACACACTTGCAACTGATAACACTGGCAATGATTTTATATTTATTAGACTATAAAAAAAAAACATCATGCTTCAAATAAGTGGGGGTACGGCGTACCCCCACGTCCAACGCCCACTACACCACTGGCTGAATAGGACTACAGAAGTTGTCAAGGCCGTTTTACGTCATTACACCGAACATGTAAACACTCCCGCTAAGTTTGTTTTTCCCCGTGTTCTGCTTGAAAGCAAGTACCTGCCTCCTGCAAACTGTTAAAACAAACGCTTCAACTTGTACAATTTAGAATCTGTAGTTTTGAATATGGATCTTAAGTTGGCGTGACGTTGAAGCAGCGACCCTGCTGTAGTTCGTTTATATCCTAACGTTAGCATTTTGCTTCTGGCGACTAGATTTATGATTTGAAAATTATAAAATTAGGGTAGAACAGGGTTTCCGTTAGCGGGTAATTACTGTTTTTTAGCTGGTAAAATGTATTCAAAACCGGTAAATTCAAAACCTGCCGGTCAAAATGTCCGGTAATAATTAGGGATGCTCTGATCGATTGGCCGCCGATCATTATCGGCCGATATTCACTCTTAATAGTTTGATCGGTGCTCTCTATAAAGGCCGATCAGAAGAGCTGGATCTGATCGATATGGACAAAAACGTTAGTGAAGTATAACCGGACGCGAAAGAGAGATCAGAGATCAGCTGCTGAGTCTGATGGAGACACGCAGCTCTGCATGATCACCTGAAGCCCCGCCCACTGTTTAGCGAGCTGCTTAAGAAACTGACGGGCTGTCAGGATAGAGAGAGGGAGAGAGGAAAAGAGAAGATCCGTTTCTCCCGTGTTATTATCCAAAGTTAATGTAAACTTTTGAATAATGTACTTTATCTACTATAAGTAGTTTGTTTGAATGTAATAATTATGTTGTTTGTTGTTTGTGGAAGCGCATCATTTATTGAAAAATGAATCTGAACTTTTCAATCTGTTACGATTACGTGTTTTTCGAGGGAAAAAAGCCACTGTGTTCAATGTATGATAACAAAGTTCCTCCCACCTTCCTGTTGGTTTCGAGACGCCGCCTGTCTGTCTCTGTCTCTAATCTGTGTCCTATTATACCTCATTGTCTTTCACTGCTCTGTGACGCTGACATCATATTCATAATCAAACATCTTCAAGCTGCACACAAACCATGGATGTATTATTGACAAGCCTTAGGGGCATTCTTCTTCATCCTCTGGACAGCAGCAGGCTAGACGCTACATTGACTCATATCGTCTGTAGAAAGGAATTACAGGTACATATCCCTGCAGCACAACACATTGATATCAACATTGTAAACTAAACATTCTGATGTAAGTTTACATTTAATTAACATTCTGGGTATTTTACACATTTAAAACCAACTTTTAAAATGATAAATATTGACTGAAATTAAATACCTCTCAAAAAGGTTCAGCCACTTAATATCACCTAACCCTGGATTTTACACGACATCATCCAATGTCATACTCATGCTGAAGTGTGCCTTGTGAACTGGTCTTAAATGTCCAGGGTTGTGAAAAAACGCCACGGTTTTTTGAAAGGTAATGCAAACCTGGACCTGTCTATAGCGCCATTTTAATGGTTTCTCTAAAGAGAGCAATTAAAAAACACTGCAACAGTGTGACATTTTTCTTTTTCCTATGCTTACAGTAGTATTTTGTATAAATTCAGATGTATTGATAATATATTTTTGCATGCATTTGATTTCTATATACGCACATGCCGTACCCTCCCACCCTCTAAACTAGGGATTCCCCAAATGCCACTGTGTAATTTGAACACTGGCTAGCACTGAATATTCTCAAGAGACAATTAAGACCTTGATTTAGTAATTTCTTTAAAGTTGATGTCCACAATAACCTAATGTTGCCTGTCTTTGTGCACCGTTTGCCACGTGTGCACTGAGCTTGCTACGATCAGAATCGCGCCATTTACTTCTATGTCCATTTCACTTTACCCACTGACTAAAGAGCGAAGAATATATTCATAGTAAGCACTAATATGCTGTGGTCTTCTTTTAACATTTGAAGTGCACTCAGTGGCCAGCTCTGCTTTCACTAACGCTGTTTTATATAAAACCAATCTCTATGAAAGCCCTGCGCCTCCCACACAGGAGCAGGCTGACCTCTCCTCATGCTGCATTGTGAAAGTGCTCTCCTCACTTTTTTCTTGTTACATCGTTTTCTATCTCCTTCAAACATAATCACATACATACTGTTGCATGATTGAAATACTTCGGCCTACATATTCGCATGGGCAGGAATGAACAAACTCTAGTCCTTACTGTTATAAAAACCCGGTCTATCATCCATACCTTTCACCAGCTCAGATTCCTCTCGTTTCAATTTATAGCAGTCTTTTTTGCTCTCTGATTTTCAGTCACCAAATGACAGTGTCTGTATTGAGTAATAGCGATGAATGGCAGGTAAACCTCAGTGCTGGAGCCTGGTATGGAGCGTGTGCACAACGGGAGGTCATAGCCCCCCTTTTGGCCCTTTTTACTGTCATCTAAAGTGAGGAAAGGCAGGAGGATACTTGGACGACACACGTGGCATGTACACACACACACACACACACACACACACACACACACACACACACACACACACACACACACACACACACACACACACACACACACACACACACACACACACACACACACACTCAACTACAATTTTAACTTGGCTTGGAGTTAGGCTTCGTTGGGCCAGGTTCTGCATGATACAGTAGTCAGCAGAGAGAAGTAATAGGCATTATAAAAAAGTGTTTCAAGCTCACTTTAAAGTTGAACTACAAATGGATCGTAAGTAATTCTATTTTATTTTGTATTTATGAGATGTATTCATATGGAAATACAAGCAAAGGCATTGTCTTTATATTGTTGAAATATCACCGGTGGCAGTTTTTCCTTTTATAAAAATATGGCTGTCAACAAAATCTATTAGATCATTAACAATTTAATCTTTATGAAAAAACATGGTTCCAGCTTCTTGATCGCTTGTCTTAGTTTTACATTATGATCAATGTAATATTTTAAGGTTTTAGACTGAAGGTTGGACAAAACTAATAATATAAATATATGAGCGTTGGCTTAGAGTAATAGCTATTCTTCACATTGCTATTTTTTTAACATGATTTAGCAATTAATAAATGATTGTCCAAATAAGCCATTAGGGGGTTTTGTATAAGGCTTTTAACAGCATAAAGTTTCAACAGCATTTTGACCATCATGGTAACAATCATGAAATATAAGCCACTAAATCTCTAACATGCGCCTTACATCATCTCATCTGACAGAGGCCCAGCCAGTCACTAAGCCAACAGTGACAGATGTGTGCAGGTGTAGAATGTTGCTCTGCTTCATCAAATAAAGGAAGGGTTGAGGAGTGTGTAATGCTCTCCCAAAGCTGCTCATCCGCTCCAGTAGTCCGCTCTCTTCCCTGCAGGACAGCTAATGACAGACATGTAAGTAGGCAGCGTGACTGTTGTGCTGCACATGGAGGTTGTTGCCGTGGTTTCTCCGCTCAGCCTCGGGGCGCAGATACAGCCGAGCTCCAGCCCGGGGAGCAGCAATCTGACAGCAGCCCTAATCCAGGCCAGGTCTGCGGCTGTTTGCTATGCATCCCTCAGGTATGGAATAAATACAAGGCCGGTAAGCAGATCTGCTAGCCAGGCGGCCGCAGGGGGGTGGAGGGCTTTCCAACCGTTGCCTTACAAGCCTTGACGGGATGTCTCTCATCCATATATGAAACCTCATAACATTTAGGCTTTTCACAAATAAGAACAGCTTTGATCTCCTGT
>NC_136904.1:46373975-46606475 GCF_949606895.1 Notothenia rossii
GACCAGCGGGACAGAGACCTGCCCCATCGAGACCCGAGCAGTCAGAACTCCGTCATCTTCCGAGGGCACAATCGCATGGGCCTGGTTTTCCCCATGAGCAAAATGTCTACCGCACCAAACAGTGCTGAGGCGTCTCCCATAGGAGAGAGGGAGGAGGGAGGAGGAGGGGAGGAGGGGGCAGTCCTCGACCTGAGCACCTCCTCCTCTGCCCCACCTCGAGGCAGTGCTGGGGCTCCATCTACCTGGGACTCAGATGGTGCCGGTAGTGAGGCAGAGGAAGGGATTGAAGAGGATGAGGAGGCGCTCCCCATGGAGGACAGTGATGAAAGCTGCGATGGGATTGACGTGGGGAGGCCTGGGGGCGAGGAGTTGGCACTGGGGGGAGAGAGAACCCTGTGCTGCGTTGGGGGAGGGCAAGCCGGGCTTCAGGGGGGTGGGGGTGGATCTCCGATAACCTGCCACGTCTGCCAAAAGGTCTACAGCAACAAGGGCACGTTCAGAGCTCATTACAAAACTGTCCATCTGCGGCTGCTGCACAAGTGCAAAGTCCCCGGCTGCGACACGTCCTTCTCCTCGGTGCGGAGCAGGAACCGGCACAGCCAGAACCCAAACCTTCACAGGAACCTGCCTGCGAGCTCAGGGGCCCCCATGGACCAGGAGTAGGGATCTAAGCTCTAATGCTAACATGACTGATTTCCTTGGTTCTTATTGTCTTTTTATTGTTGTATTGTTGTTGCTGTTGTTGTTGTTGTTTTGGGGCACTTAAAGAAGGCTCACCAATTAGCACTTTTAAAATTCCATACCGTGTCCATCCTGTCATCATTTGGCAAAAAGGAGAGAAAAAGACCAATAAGGCAAATGCTTTCATTATCAATGGCTTTTTCAGACATTGATAACACTTTACACACAAATTTCAACATATCAAGAATATCAAAGCACATACACTTCTTAGTAAATTCATTCCGAAGAATAATAAATGCCACCTTAATGAAGCTCAGTCGTTGTTGTAAAGCAGAGCTGATTGATTTGCATTGGTTTGCCTGACAGCCCAGTTTAGACCTCAAAATGTGTTTGTATGAACTGAATCTGTCCACGTGTTGAGCCGTGAAACTGTTTCATGCTAATTATTTTCTGGTGTTTTTGTCGTCAGATGTTCACACTGCCCTGTGAGGATGTGCATAATGTATTGATGGACGGCAGTAGTGAACTAGATTTGTGTCATTTCTTTCATTTGGACAATGGTCTACAGAAATAGTCTTTGTTGAAAAGCTATCGTGTTGTGAGCTTGTTATAAGTTATTCAATGGTGTTCAATATGATATGTCTTTACTGTTCTGGTTGTTGCATAATGCTAATGTTGACCAAAGATTTTTTCAGTCCACAGGTGAGTATAGAAAGCCCTTCATCGTGTGTGAGGGCTATGCAGTATTAAAGGGCCCACCCAGGCTTCTCTCATCTACTTGGTGATTAACAGCAGTATTCAGGGCAGGGCTCTGTTGTACAATCGAATCAAATTCACCAAAACAAAAGATAAAGATAGCTTCTGACTGATGGAGGAGAATAAGATCTTGACTTTGGTGTTATTGTAGAGAAATGTGCTCATGGGACTAGACTTGATAAAGGCATTGCTCTTGTACTGTTGTGTGGTGTCTTGCAGTGTCCTGACTGACTGGACGATCTACAGGAATATATGCTGTGTCTCGAGGCTCGAAGCATGTACTGTGAATGAGTCAAACACTGAGAAATAAGAAGAAGAAATGCAATTTATAAAAATGGCCCCACATGAGAGCACCCCTTAAAAAACAACTGGTAAACAAAATGTTTATTGTACTGTATATTCTGTGAATAGAGTAATTTGTTATCTGAAAGAAACCAAAAAAGATACCTTATAAAATAGGCTTATTTCACCACTAACATGTTTTTCTTTCTTTCTTTTTTATCAAAAAGAATGAACAAGAAAATGGTGTTGTATATGTTTAATTATTTCACCATGGTCTACTGTTCTGGTTTTGCTCTGCATTCTGCATATGTGTTCAGTTTGAATAGAATCACATGGGCCAGATTTAAGATCCCATTTCTGTGTTGTATGGATGTGTTCAAAAAAAGAGCAAAACCAATATGTTGATAGGTGTTCATGTTTCCTTTGATTTAATGTTAAAATATTCATTCCAATTAAATAAAAGCCATATCTTTGCAAGTCTCATTTCATTCAATGTTCTATCCATTAAACAAATACAAATTAGTTATATCTTTGTGACTGAAATGTGTTTTTCCGTAATGTTAGCCAAGTTCCGCAGAAATGTGCAAATTGCGTATAGATACATATGCAATTGCAATGGCAACATATGAACATTGCAAAAAAAGAAATCAGCAGGTTGGTAGGTGCTGCAGCGGTGCCATATGATCCGACTCTCCTGAGATCTTGTAATACTCTGTGTTAGGCGGAGCAACACTGATGAGCCTCTGAAAGACACGAGGCCACGGGGCTGCTGGGAGGATAATATACAGGCTCCACTGCAGAACAGATATTTATAACTTCGATTCTTTGAAATAAACATCATATTTTCTCAATGAACCTATTGCAGCATCTAAACCATCATAAACATTAAATCTTAGCTGTGCAGATATGTGTCCCACAGATTGCTGATATCCAGTTGAACGGAATTGAATGAAGTATCCTGCAACACATCTCCTTCTGGACAACGTATCCTGACTCTTGAAGTGAATTTGTATTTAAATGATGTTTTTTTGAAGAAAACGTCCCTGTATTAAAACTGGTTACTGTGCACGAGTTGGCAGGGGTTAGTAAGAAAATATGCTTTTATGTCATTTGGCGGAATTGATGCTTAAGTCATGAGCAAACCTGCTTTGAAAAATGGTTTGTGTCAATCATGGCTCACTGTCTTCATTTAAATTGAGCGACTTGCCTTGTTTCAACTCCTTCAAAACACAATGACGGATTCACAAAATACTTTCCCAGATTAAAATAAACAAAAAATAAAGATTCAGAGGTTATCTTGCCATCTAGCCTTGTTGACCCCGGGGGGGCGTCTGTCCACAGAATAACTGCGTTCAGGTAAACCTCAGTTTGAACCCTTCACTGCTCTCTGATAGGGAAAATAAACAGAACAGTCTCATTGTGCCCAGTGGCGTTTTCTCCTGAAGGCCAAGGGAAGCCAGGCTTCCCCTGATTTTTCGGATTGTAGTTATAATTTTAATAAATAAATAAAAACACTTTGTTTAGTTTCGGAAGTTCTTTGTTGTGTGTTGCTGCCGGCCCGTCTCTCCCCCATTCTCATTGAGTATTTTACAAAGAGTGAAACAGCGCTCCTCTAGATGTTATGGTGAAACAGTAGATTGCACTCTCTGTTGCGAGAGGAGGCCAGCCGAAATTTGCTTCCCTTGGTGAAAAAAAATGGAGGGATTGACCAATGAGATTAGGCCCACGTCATGCCCCTATCAACCTGTGATTGGTCAGGGCCATGCCAAAGGAAGCCAGAGGCGGCTGGCTTCCCTTGCCTCACAATCCAATCAAATCGCATCAACTTAGTGGTGCAGTGACGCGTCCCAAAAAGCGGAAGTAAGCTGCGCCCGGTTTCCCTCGACAAAATAGCAATGGGATTTCTCCATAGGATTTTGAAAAATAGCTCGAAAAAAGGTCAGTGGAAAACGAACCTGTTAGATAAATGCACGTTTTGTTCAGTCGGATAATATCCACATGTCTACCCTACTTTTATAATTTTCGAATCATAAATCTAATCGATAGAAGATAGATAGCGTCACTGCACCACTCTCACCGCCGTTAGAAAGTAGCAAGCAACTGAAACAAGTGCAATTATGGAGGGTGGAGATTTGGAGTATTTAATCAAAAATAATTGGACTAAACTTCCGCTGCAGCAGCAGCAACAACAAATACAATCTGATGACAGGCCAATGCCCAAACTGGAGCTGTGTACAGCGAGGAACAAAGGAGCGAACCGGACGCAAAACGTTAAAGGTCTCCTGATTTAGTTTGTGAATGAATGCTTATTAGAGTTTCGGCTGGAGAGTGCGTGTGGACCTGTCGGTCAGATAACAGGCGTGTGTAAGTCCTGCATCTGTATGATACAAATGTGTGTAAAATGATACTGGGCGCTGTAATCACTCATCTGGTTACGTTATTACATTGACCACCACACACCCCCCACCCCAAAATAAAGGACGTATTATTGGCTTCCCCTAATTTTTTCCCCACTCCATGCTACTGATTGTGCCGGAGACACAGACACAAGCATGTGGTTTTCCTGTCAACAACACACACACAGTGTTACCGCGCTGAAACACTTCCACCTGCCAAAGGATGTTTTGTTGTAGCTTAATACTTGGTAAATAGTTTAATGATTGTATTTTGATTTTGCAATCCTTCCCTTTGGCACATCAAATGGAAGAGCAACTGAGATCGTAGTCACATTCAGCAGTCATTTCAATTTGCATTCCAGCAAAATGGCATAGTCTACACTCACAGAAAAAAAAACCTCTTACAGTTACTGAAGAGCTGAATTCATCGCTGTAATCCTGCTGTGCAAAGTTAAAGGGCACGGATGGAAATGGACCAGGGACAGTAGAAGTATCGTTGGGCTCACTTTTAAAGAGCGAGGAGGACAAATGTGTTATGCAACGTGCCGAAGTATTGCACTATTACAGAGGGCTGAAAGCCTTGCATAACTCAACAACTCAACCCACCCATCACATCTACTGTACATTAGTGGGCCTGCAGAGCTGTTCCTCATCACTTTGGAGCTGAAAAACCCCGTTTCTGACAAGTGGCCCCCATCTTTTTTCTCTGGCACGTTGCAGAAATCTAGTACCACTCAGAGAGGGCACAGCGGTTATTTCCATCCCTCCTGTGTGCTGTATGTAGGCGACAACATGCAGCACAGAACTTGGTTGATCTGTAGAGGTGGAGCACTTGCTGAGCTTCCTCCACAGAGCTGTATCCAGAACAACCTCTTTATGGCTATTTTTAAGAAGCTGTGTATCATTTTCAGAAAGTGTTGTATATGGAACATATGGAAACTAAGGCTGAGCCATTACACTGGAAGCTAACTTACAGGTTCTCAACAGGATTAAATGTATATATATATAGCGGATAGAGGGGCACAATGAACACAATTATGTTCTATGCATCTGTAGACCATCCCTCACAAACTTGTTTGGACCACATTTTAGGTAGGGTTAAATGAATATATAATGAATAAAAACATGTTGCCTTGGAAAAAGGGGAACATTTAGATAAATACGATGTTCATACAGACACAACATGAACATATCTTCACCTCATATTATTGTGCTAACAAACTATTAATTATTTACACATCCTGCACACATGGAGTCATGTTTCTCTCTCCTTTGGTCTGTGTAGGCCTCCACCAACTTCTGAGAAAGATATATTGCACTTCAGCTGCTAAATGTTTAACAATGTTCACCAGCTACTCATTACTTGGCGCGGAGTGTTGCCAGATCTCAGCTTCTGTGCAGTATTTATGTATCATGACTGTTTACAATGGTGAATATAGGAAAGAGTTGAACATTAATAAATGATCCTTCTTACTAGTGTTATGTAAGCCATTCATCTTACAACATATAAGTACATCAGAAAATGGCCATGCTTTTCTTGAAAACATCAGCTGACTTAAAAGTTACATTTTCTGTGAGCCAGCGCCTGGGAGGCAGAGACTACGTGCAGGCCACTGTGAGAATCCCAAACGATGAAACTGAGCCTTCTGAACAACACGGATACCCCATGTGTTCCAGAGAGAGGGGTCTTTCTGGGGCACTGACACCGGATCCCACCTCTCCATCCTGGGATGTGGATCCGAGCTGGCGGGGAGGTTGGGGGTGGGAGAGAGAATGGATTGTCCACGGGTGCTTGGGAAGCAGAGGAATATGAGGGGGTATTACCGTCCGGCACAGCTTCCAGATGGACAGCAGATGACTTTTATTCTTCCAAATACTGTGCAGGCCAAGGGAGGAGGAGGAGGAGGAGGAGGAGGAGGAGGAGGAGGAGGAGGAGGAGGAGGAGGAGGGGGAGGAGACAAGTGAAAGTTTGAGTTTTACTGGTTGTTTTTTTACTGAGTGTATGTGCTCGAAGCCATTTGTGTTCAGGCCCCTATAATTAATCCACCACTATTTTAACTGTGAGTTTTATGCAACAACGAAAGACAATCAGAACTCCCTTAGATTAAATAAAATCAATAACATTTCCAGTGACTCACAATCCTTGGGATAAGAACCAGAGTTAGGTTAACTGCCAAAAAGGTTTACACCACAAGGCATTCGCTTTTGGTGTATAATGTTGCATACATAAAGAGGAATTAAGGTGCCAAAAGGAGTACATTAAGAACTATTTTTAAAACTTTTATAGAATAAAATATATATATTTATACACATGTTACAATAAGGACATTTCATTTACTATGAGAATAGAATATGTGCAGTATATCAGAAGTTAAAGTGACAGAGTAATGTAATATACAGCCTAATTGTACACAGATTAGAATCCAATCATGATCCAGCTTCACCAAAGTTTACATAGCACAGCAGAGGAAGCTGCAGCTGGTCTGACCCCTGACCCCAGCAGCTGGTCTGACCTCTGACCCCTACTGCTGGTCTGACCCCTGAGCCCTGCTGCTGTGCATCCCTACTCTTGGTTCTGATGTGTTCTCCTCTGCGGGCAGGTACTGCCCCCTGGTGGTGTGTAGAGAACCAATCACAGCAACAGTCCCTGCTCCACACTTCAAGAGATACTCATTACATGTTGATCCTGGTCATCAACTTTGCAGTGAGGGAATGTCATGTACAAATTCAAGATAGCACTATGGCCCTTTCTCCTTTCGTCAAATCCCCCTCCTCGACTCCTCGACTCCTCTGTCCTCCGGTAGTGACCCGGAAATGAATTTCAGCGCGCCATGTTGAAGGACTTCTCATTTCTCTAAATGCACTCCGAGGATCGAGCGTCGAGGAGGCTCTCTGGAGGAGCTATAACCGAGGATACACTGATGGGTCCTCCACGGTCCTTCGCGTCTCCTTCGCGGATGCATTTCCGGGAACGTTGGGTATAAAATAGGCGTGACACACCGCTGGAATCATTTCAAAACCATGGCGGGAGCAATGCACAAATGTAAGTGTTGATAATGATACGTTGCATTAGTTATTTAAGAAGTGAAATGCGCGATCCAACTCCGCCCGTCTGTATGCAGTTAGATCCCTCTAACCACATTCCTTATTGACATTTCACCTGATATTCTTTATGTTTTTATCCACATTTTAACTACACCCAATCCTGCTACAGCATGCCATGATGTTTAAAAGTGCAAACGTAATTTTTTTGTAAGAGTGTTAAATGAACCAGAACTTTGTTTAGCATTCAGCACCATCATCTGGTTTGGGCTATGTTGTACACTAGAATCCATCGCTCATTATAGTCTGTAAATCTTCCAACAGTTTTAAGCTACACCTTTTACTTTGTCTTTTCACAGGGACAGAGCAAGACACTCTGACCCTCATCCAAGTGAGGGTCGAGAACGATGACCTTTTTACTGGCCGAAGGCACACTGCCAAGAAAGCCTGGGAGTGAGTGAGATTTTCCTGGATTGGGAACATAATAGATCCGTATTTTACGGCCATGCATGAGGCCATCGGTGGGAGGCCAACCATTGACCCTCCCACCCTGATGGACTCGGCCACTGCTGCTGTGGCTTCTGGCAGTGGCTCAACATCCACTGAGGCTGTCCAGAGACAGGCCACAGTGGAGGATGAGGAGGCCACAGAGTCTGGCTCGGACAGCCAGGAGTGTGTTGAGCCATCCACCTCTGCCGGTCCCCCTCCCCGAAAAAAAAGAAAAAGCGCTTTGCTACAGTTCGTGGAGGCAGAGGCGGACAAGGAGGAGGACCGCTTCAACCGCCAGCAGGCAGCCTCGGAGGAAGCCTCCGCCAAATTCCTCAAGCTCTTCGAGGAACTAGTTAGGAAGGAATAGTGTCTTTTTTTTCTTCTTTTTTCTGTACTTTGGATGTGTTCATTTATTCTTTATTTATATATGTTACAACATTTAGTAAACATATTTAAGTTTGACCTTAACTCTTGTGTGGTGTGTTCATATTTCTGTTATTCAGCCAGTGTTTGTGGGTCTGGTGGACCCGAACACCCTGTATGTAATATAAATGTGTGGGGGTGTGGTACAGTGGGTGGTCACTGAAAATGAAACAATGTATCCAGTTGAAATCCCATTGAGATCATTGATCTCTTTTTCAAGGGAGACATGCAGAGCCAAGGCCATTGAGTGAGTTAGAGAAAATAAATTATCAATTTTCTTTAGAAAAATAATAAACGGGTCCCACAGATCCGAACACCATACAAGGGTTACATCAAGCATGAAGCCTTCTTTACAATTAGACATACAGAAACACACATGTTTACTGAAGATACAAGGAGATCTTTATTTTATACAAAGCTGAATATACATTTTATGATTGTGACCTGACTGACAAGCCAACGTTTTTAAAGTATTTTTGCAAACCAAGGCATAACTGTCTCTAGTCATACAGAAAGTCATGGCCACTGATTTCCGCTTTTTAAATCTCCACCTCAAATAATTCTGCGCATAAACCAACCGTGTGTAAAGTATCCAAATGAAATATCAGGGATGTTTTATTATAAATAATATATACATTAACATTGAGGCAAGTTACTGCATGTAGCTCAAACCCTACATAAGTTAAATTGCTAACACATGTCTCTTCTTTCTTTTCAAGTTCAGTCAAAGCATAACAATATTTTATCACTGAACATGACTAAATTGCAACACTAGACGTAACACTTTCTTAAGAGATTGTGTGATGGCCTATTTCACAATAAACTTGAGCAAGGTGAAATTGGAAATAAGGCATATAAATGGACGAACAAAAGAACTGAGTAATGCATCTGGCCAGTAAATGCATTTTTCATCGGTGAAGAAAACAAACGGGTAACAAAAAAACTGGCCATAAATAAAAATCCTGTCAACAATAATCGTGGTCGTTCAGCTGGACCGGGTTGTGGTCAGGCGCCAAGATTTGGTCTGCCAGTCTGTCTCTCCGGCCCTGTCCACCTCGCTCCCCCCTCACAGGACGAGGTGGAGACCTCTCTACCTCCTCCTGCTACTGCTGCTGCTGCTGCTGCTCCTCCTCCTCCTCCTCCTCGTCCTCCTCCTCCTCCTCCTCCTCCTCCTCCTCCTCCTCCTCCTCCTTCAGTTCAGTCATGTCTGCAGTAATGCTGAGATTGTGCAGTACACAGCAGGCAGTTACCACAGCAGGGACAAAGGTGTGGTTCACCTCCAAGGCCTTCGACAGGAGGTACCTCCATCACCCCTTCAGTATCCCAAAAGCGCGCTCAATGATGCTGCGCGCTTTGGCATGGAAGCCGTTGAAGCGGCTCTGTACCCTCCCATGTAGTGGCTCCCGATACGGGGTGACGACCGTTATGGGGTGTACAATGCACGGATAGCCACCATCTCCCAAAATAAAGTACCCTGGTGGAGGGTACAGAGCCTCTTTGTATAAGGTACTGTTTTTTAGGACACGGGTGTCTTGCACTGAGCCCGGAAATCCTACGAATGTTTGTAGGAATTTACCCTTCCCATCGCATACAGCCTGCAGCTGTATGGAAGGAAAGAGCTTCCGATTTATGTAGTCCTGGCCACTGGGTCCGGGTGGGGTCTTTATTCTAATGTGGCACCCATCAATGGCACCCACACATGAACTAAATGCTGGGCTATCGGCCAACTGCTGGAAGCCCTGCCCGATCTCCTCCAGCTCTGGACCAGCAAGCAGCCTGATCACAGACTGCCTGAGAGCAGCGATGTCCTCCACTCCCTGGTGGACCGGTCTGTGGACCGTGGAGAGGGGTACCTGAAAGGCCCGGGACACCACACTGTATGACAAACCGTGTGCCAGCCAGTACACAGTTGTCAATACAGTCATGTGGTGTCCCCAGGCCTGTCTCCTCTCAGGCCCCAGACACCGCATCAAGGCCTCCAGGGAGTCTCGGCTCATCCCTGAAGTCCTTCAGCAGGCACCCATCTCCGAAGTACAGCTCCGGCACCGGGACACTGCTGTTCAAACTTTTGTATGAGTGTGGATGTTGAACCTGCATGAAGAATAAAATGTACAGGTCAATACCTTTATCCATCAAACTAAACTGCACATACATATTCTGTCATAACAAATGAATCCATTGTTGTATTCCAATGAAAAAAGCCAGCTATTTTTCAACTATTTAAAACATTTGTAATCGAACACTCAAATACCTCAAGATGAAGCAGGATGGCTTTGCGCATTCTCGCTTTCCAGCGCTGGGATCGGCGTCTCTCCAGATTCCTGTTGCGGGTCAGAAGTTTTTGCCACTGCCGTAAGGCACATGCTACAGCGGGTTTCATGACTCAATTTGTTTCATGTGGTCACTGAATATGTTTTGCGTTGTTGAGATTTAAATCACAGGTGTGCCTGGACCTTATATAGTCTGTCAGGTCCCTCATGATTAGTTAATTACGTGGATTAGCAGGTGTTTTGTGAAAGAGGTGTGAGTTGATTATTTATCATGTCATTTAGCCTACTAGTTTAAAAAGGTTAACATAGCCTATAGTATAGTGTATAGACAGTCATTGTTGTTTTTTTGTGTGTTTGTATGTGTGCATGTGTGAATATAGGAAACGTACATAAGCCTCATGTAGCCTATATGTCTCCCTTTATTTGTAGGGTACTTTTTATAATAATGTTTTAGTGCTGCCCAATACAGAAGAGATGCTAGTATGTGTCGAAAATACTCATACATTCGTGTCATACTTGTTGCAAATGGAATTAAAAGTAAATATGTGGGGAACAATGTTCAGCTGATCTAACAGAGATTACAAAATACAGCGCTCTAACAAAACACTCACAGCTGATGCAGCTGTTGCCACGTCATAATTAACGGACGTCGCTTTAATATGACCGCGGAGAGGAGAGGAGTTTTCATTTCTCTAACCGCCTGCTGCTTCCCCTCCTCTCTCCTCGGTTCCCCTCCTCGGCTCCTCGGCTCGCATCTCCTGTGGGCGGGACTAAGTATCGAGGATAGGAGTCGAGGAGGGGAGTCGAGGAGGGGAGTTGGAGAAATGAGAAAGGGCCTATGTGTCTATAGATGAGAGTAACACCTACATCACTTCCGGGCAAAAATTACGGCACCACCCACTTTTGGGGGAAAACAATGCTGTCATTTGAATGGCAGTCAATACAAATTCGGAAGTTTTAGCCCATCCGATCAATTTTTTTTGAAAACCGTGGATTTTTGGATCTTCAAAGAGCTCGATTACGATGGCCAGTCAGGCAAACAATTACATTTGATCATTGGTAATCGACAATCGGTCTTGATATATGGTTAAATTAAAATCAGTAGGCGAGGCTGTAATTTCTCTAGCTGTTACTCTCATGAGTGAGGCGGAACATAATAGTTTTATCATGCCAAAAAGCTGCTGTGTCGTTTATTGCACCTCAAACATTAAAACAAATACAGAGTTACGTGTTTCTGTACTTCCTCTAAGAAGAAAGAACAGTAACAGAAGATCTCTGTGGCTTCAGGCTCGATCGCCATTCAAATGACAGCCGTTGTTTCCCCAAAAAGTGGGCGGGGCCGTAAAGTGACGTAGATGTTACTCTCATCTATAAAAATAAATAGTCTACTGCTATATTTAACCATATATCGAGCCCGATCGTCGATTTCTAATGGCTTAATGCAATTGTTTGGCTGTTTGGCCATTGGAATCGGGCTCTTTGAAGATCCCAAAATCTCCGGTTTTCTTACATTTCTGATTGGATTGGCAAAAACTTCAGAATTTGTATTGACCGCCGTTCAACTGACAGCATTGTTTTCCCCCAAAAGTGGGCGGAGCCGTTATTTTTGCCCGGAAGTGACGCATTTGTTACTCTCATCTATGTGTGCAAAATGTCTGCAAAAACATTTAAACACCATTTTGAATGAACAGGTTAGTCAAGAATGCACTGCCATGTTGAAACACATGCACCTGCAGACTGTCCTTATGTCCACTCTTCCATCCTGCCAGGGTTGGGAGGGTTAATTTAAAAATATATTTTGTTACAATTTCTAATTACCTGTAAAACATTGTATAGTAAGCAGAAACCTAATCTTAGCATCACAATATTAAAGTAATGTACATTGGTTACTTTCCTTTACTTTTGGATGAATAAACAATGCAAATAAAAGAGAAAAAAATAAAAGTATCAAGCATTCATAGTTATTTTTGTTTGATAAATCAGGTGTCCACCTGCTGCATTTAGAAAGGGAAGGTGTTTTCAAAATAATGATAGTAGCCTGAATTAAAAACAAACAACATCCTCTGCTTGTGTCCAGCCCATGGATGTATAATAAGAACTGGGTTGCGGTCCAATAGTCCATTTAGCTTAGGAACCTTCCTGACGGAGTGAAATGACCCGGAAGTCCCTCAGTGGCAGCCATGATAAGTTCCGTTCAAATTCTCTAGATGAAAGGAACTCCCTTTATAACCTCCTTTAGCTTAGGAACCACTGGACTTGCCTTTATGAAAGGAGAGGAGAAAATGCTTATATTTCACAATGCCTTGAAGCCGCAGCATTTGCCGTCACACAACAGTCGGCTGTTCACGGAAACAACCGATTATGACCGAGAAATGATATCATGAAAGTTATGGTGCATATTAAGCTTTTTAAAACGTATGTGGTAAGAGAAATATGTACGTTAGTTTTTACTGAAATGATCAAATAAAGTCAACATTTCACAGTCTTTACTGAGCTGTGTGGGGTTTCAACTTTTAAAAGATGTTTGTATGGTGATATACACAGTGATAGATGTTAAGGACTAACGTTTATAATAAATACATTTGTATTTATTTTAAGATCTTTTCATAGTTCATACAATCATACGTATTGGGATCATTTGTATTAATGTGGACCAGAGGGAGAGGGTGACGAGCATACATTTCACTTTACTTTTTTATTTCAATTCCAACCTTGGTCATGAAGAAAATGTTTCTCTGTTGTCCACGTTCATGAAGCATAAAACAACAGCATCAGAGCACGGTGCAGAGTCTCTAGATGAGTTTACAGTAGTCCCTCGTTCTTATGAAACATCCATGTTGTAGTCCGCTGTATAGAAAACTGTAGTTTCCATAGTTTCCCCATAGCAGACGCACATTTATGACGTCTGCTGGCGAATCATAAACACGTCGGATACTGAAAGTGCAGTCGGATTCTCTAAAGTACAGCAGTCTCTTCTCTTAAATCCTTTTGAATTCTCCTATTGTAGTGCCAAGAGAAGGGAGTCGGAGGCGGTGCATCGAAGGTGCAAAGTAGGTTTTATTGAGCAGCAGAAAAACACATCAGCTTGAAGCCCGGGAAGCAAAAGAGGAAGATGCAAGGAGGGCACCTAATAAGTACAGTCAACAACATATATGTCCGTGCGGAAACAATACCCCCAACCTGTAGTTCCATGAGTGAATTATGTTAACTAGTTAATTAGTGATCACTACACAAGCCCCCCCAGAATTCAACCATGGACACAATCCTCGCGTCAGGGAGGAAGCACCACAGGGGCCGAGGAGGGTGGTACCACAGGCGAGGGCTGGGCCACGGAACGGGCCGTCGTATGGGGGCCGCAGGAGAGGGTAGGGGCCGTAACGAGGGCGAGGGCATCCCAACCGGGGGGTGGGCCAAGTCGTAAAGGGGCCGCAGGGGCCCGCGGCAGGCGTCGTGGCGAACAAAGAAAACATCCGCCAGTCGCAGAAAGCTGGGTCGCTGTGCTGCAACGTGGGGATGGGCGTGAACATCCCGGTGGTCCCCAGCAGGGAGGAGCGCAGCGGCGGCGGGCACGAAGTCCTCGGGAGGAATGAGCGGTATCCCCGAGAGGCAGGAGCAGCCTATCCAGGAGGAAGGAGCCGTGGACAGGGGAGAGGCCAAACGGGGTCCAGAAGTGCGCCACCCAGGCGTCGATGACAGCGTGGGCGACGTCCGAAGCCGCCATCGAGGCGAACTGTGAGCCGCGGTTAGAGGAGAGGCCAGGCAGGGTCCAGAAGTGCGCCACCCACGGTTCGATGAAGGCGTGGGCGACGTCAGAAGCTGTTGCCGAGGCAAGGGAAGAGGCTAGACAGGGTCCCGAAGCGCGCCACCCATGGGCCGATGAAAGCATGGGCGATGTCCGAAACTGTCGAGGCGAGATGGGGTCCAAAAGTGCGCAACCCAGGCGCAGATGAAAACGTGGGCGACGTCCGAAACCGCCGTTGAGGTGGCGAAAAAGCGAGAGTGTCAACATGAGGTCGACCGTCTGATCAAACCTCCTCTCAGGCAACGGAAAAAGCTCAAAAGGGTTGTCCTGTCCACGATCAAAAACAGATGGGCAAAATTGTGAGAGGATCCACACGAGGTCAACCAGGCTTGGTCGAACCTCCTCTCCGGCACCAACAAAAAGGGTTAACAGTCAGATGTTAACATATGGAAGCAGTCAGCCTCAGTCCGTGTGCACAAGGCAGCCACAGACGTCTCCAAAAATCTCCGGCAGTTTGCAAAAAACTGCGTTTCTAGCCATGTTCGGTCCAGTCTCGGAAACTTCTGCAAGACTTATGTCAGGGTCACCAATGTAGTGCAGAGAGAAGGGAGTCGGAGGCCCGGGAAGCAAAGACGAAGATGCAAGGAGGGCACCCAATAAGTACAGTCAACAACATATATGCCCGTGCGGAAACAATACCACCAACCCTTAGTTCCATGAGTGAATTATGTTAACTAGTTAATTAGTTATCACTATCCACTATCCCTTAACCCCGTGACGTTTCACACAGAGGTCAAGGGATAGACGATAGGGATAGATCTTAGGAGCAGATTTTAACTATTCGATTGCAACCCCGGATACAGCGTGGGAGGTGGGGCCTCATTCATTCCTATGAGAGTTGCTCATTGGCGCCTGAAGACAAAATGGCCCAACTTTTGAGAGAGCGAAACGTCACAGATTACCCGTCATGCCTGAGAAGTACCCGTATGTGCGCTCATAGAGCATTCAGAACTCTAAACAAAACACTCACAGCTGATGCAGCTGTTGCCACGTCATAATTAACGGACGTCTCTTTAAAATGACCGCGCAGAGGAGAGGATTTCTAATTTCTCTAACCGCCTGCTGCTTCCCCTCCTCTCTCCTCGGTTCCCCTCCTCCGCTCCTCCGCTCTCCCATCTCCTGTGGGTCGGACTAAGAGGAGGGGAGTTGAGGAGGGGAATTAGAGGAATGAGAAAGGGCCAATGTCGAGTATACCTGCTGCAGACAGAGCCACTATTTCAAGTAAACTACGTCATCGAGTGGCGCTTAATGCTGGGCATTTAACATGCATTTAAACAGTCCTTCGGCGCCACTCGATGACGTAGTATACTTGAAATAGTGGCTCTGCAGCAGGTATACTCAATATTGAGAAACGGCCAGAGTGTGTGTGTGTGTGTGTGAGGAGCTCCACGGATTGGTCCATTTGGGTATGGTCACGTCACTGTACCCAGGAAGAAAAAGAGAAATGTCCAACGAGGCTTTCTGGGGCAGCATAGACAGGTCTTTTCTGTGTTAGAGTTTTACTCGCTACAGGGTGTACTTTGAGGGTTTGTGACTTTGCAGACCGTTTACATGCAGAAAAACCTTCATAACACACAAGGGGACGGGTAATAACCGGAAAAGCCTGACATTGGCCCTTTAACATAACGTTACACAGAATTGTTTTTTTCTAAATAGGAAGGGAAAGAAAATCAGTCTTTGTTCTGCAGTAGAATATATGTTTACAGGCCTACTACTGCAATTAAATCTGGCAAATTAGTTTTATTCTGACCACAAATAAGCAGAGATGGTAAATCTACTCAAGTGTATTTAAGTAGCTACAATTTTGAGGTACTTCAACTTGTACATTACTTGAGCATTTTCATTTTATGCTACATGAGGTTAAATTGTTAACATAGGTTCAGGAGCATGGCCACGCCTAAAACTCCACCTCGAACCACGGCCACCCCTATTTATATCCGGCAAAACTTCCGGCCACTGCTTGTCTCCATCCTTTCAAGGACTGACAGCCAGACCGTGATTCACGCTGCGCGGATCACCATGGATCCCGAACTGCTGATCAACTCACTGGAGTCAGATGAAGGTCTCTTCGACATCGGCTACCCGCCATCCACGTTTCAGCAGTTGGATCTAAGCCAAGCATCCGAACGGAGCCGCGTGCGCTCGGCAATCAGTGTCCCACACACCAGCCGCCACCGCTCCCACTCAAGCTCCCCCAATGAGACACCTCCAACTCCAGACAGATCCCAGGCTTCGTCTACTCCGCCAGCGAGGGCAAACAACCGGGGCCACAACAGGCACAGCCGGCTCCAATCTCCCCACCAACGGCAGCCTGCCTCATTAGCAGCCCCCGGCCACTCGCAGCGGCGTGTGCAAGTCGATTTTGACAGGATAACAACTGGTGACTTCTAGAACTGTGTGAGTAACATTCTGTTTTTAGACTTATCTGTTTCAGTGTGTGTACTCTGTATAAATGCTCTGTAGTTGATCTGATTGAAATTGTGATTTTAAATCTCAAAACCGCTACAGTATCTGTCAGGCAGAAATTTGGGACAACTCATTTGCTAGGGTTAACTTTGATTTAAACATTTGTAGAATACTAAGAGATTTATTGAGTAGGTGTAACTGTATTAAGGGTTAAACTCATAACTTTATAACTTAGGCTTTAATGTAATTGTAAAACCACTGTGCCACTGAAAATACAATAACAACTCAGGAGGGAGGCAGTCTCGATTGAGGCCCATCAGCTCTGATCTGTGGCCACTTCCCCCATAAACTGTATTCAGTCTCACCTTGGTCACTGACCTGCCAGTGTGCAACTCGATTTTGACCCTAACCCTAAGTATCGCTGGTGTTTTACTTTATTTTCTTTATTTTTTTAGCCCCTCATGCTATAATCATGTGTATTTTTTCCATTCCTGTTTATGTGTCTTCTCGCAATCATCACTGGCCCCGTGTATCTCCTAATCGATATAACCGGCCTGCTCTCGTCTATCCCACATGCTCCACTGAGATCCAACATCTAGTTTCAGGGGACCTGTGGAACTGCCAGTCAGCTGTTCCTAAGGCTGACTTCATCTCTTGCTACGCTTCCCTGCAGTCTCTGGATTTCCTTGCTCTCACTGAGACCTGGATTACTCCATCCAACACATCCACCCCAGCAGCTCTCTCCACAGCATATGCCTTCACCAACACACCCAGACCCTCTGGCAGAGGAGGTGGCACTGGTCTCCTGCTCTCTCCCAAATGGAGCTTTTCCCTCTTCAAGCTACCTAACTTCACTCTTTCCACCTTTGAATTCCATGCCGTCACAGTAACCCATCCTATACAATTAACCATTGTATTTCTCTACCATCCACCAGACGCCTTGGGAGACTTCTTGGAGGAATTGGATAATTTCCTCTCACACATCCCTGAAACTGGCCCTCCCGCTGTACTTCTCGGAGACTTCAACTTAAGACAGGGAAGATAGATGAACTAACATCTCTGTTAACCACCTTTGCTTTCTCACTGTCTCCATCCCCACCAACTCATAAAGCTGGCAATGTCCTTGATCTCATATTCTCAAGGAACTGCACTACTTCTAACCTCTCTGTAAACCCGCTCCACACATCCGATCACTTCTTCATTTCATTCTCTCTACCCCTTTCCAAACATAACAAACTAATCTCTTCTAACTCTGCACTTCCGCCGTAACCGTTGTTCCCTCTCTCCCTCTACCTTTGCCTCATCGGTGCTCTCAGCCCTCCCTTCCTCTGACTCGTTCCAGCTCCTGCCTCCAAACTCTGCTGCAGAAACTCTCGTCTCTACTCTCTCATCCTCTCTGGACTCTCTCTGTCCTCTGACATCTCGGCAGGCTCGTCAGTCCCCTCCTGCTCCCTGGCTAAATGACGCACTGCGTGGTAATAGAACAATCCTTCTGGCAGCAGAGCGGAAACGGTGGAAATCCAAACACCATGACGACCTCCTAACCTATCAGGCTCTCCTCTCCTCTTTCTCTGCTTCGATCTCTCAGGCAAAAAGAACACTTTCTTTCAAGATAAGATCCAATCTTCCTATTTCAATCCCCCAAAAATATTTTCCATCTTCTCCTCCCTCTTGGACCCCCCCAAAGCCCCTTCCCCCTCCTCCCTTCTGTCAAGCGACTTTGTTAACCATTTTGAAAAAATGTTGATGATATTCGCTCTTCTTTTTCTGACTCACCTTTACTCACCGCTGGGTCACAAGACCCTCCCTTCACCCACACACTGACGTCCTTTTCCCGTCTGATGTTATAAACTACAGGCCTGTCTCTCTCCTCCCGTTCCTGTCTAAAACACTTGAACGCGCTGTCTTTAATGTAATTGTAAAACCACTGTGCCACTGAAAATACAATAACAACTCAGGAGGGAGGCAGTCTCGATTGAGGCCCATCAGCTCGGTTATGGCTAGAAAGGATCCGTCTAATGTAAATATGACGTCACGTTCTCGTTCTAACTCTCGTTGTAATCGGAGCGGCTCGGTTGTAATCGGAGCGGCTCGGAAGCGCAGTCACGTGGCTGAATGTTTACGTTTGGGATGGCGAGAAACTAAACTATATTAAGTATGTAAATACTTGTTAGCGGTCTTGCTGTTGAAAGAAGAATGACAACACTGTAGATCAGCAACACTATGGTTTTTTTGTATTCACAGGCAAGTCAACGTTGTTGCAGTAAAAGTCCCAAGATAGCTCCTTGTGCAATAAAATGTATGTTGCATGTTACTGCTGTAGATGTGTTTACCTCTTTTATATCCCGTTGGGTAGTTTAATCTGCAGCAATACATCATATTCTATAATATCATCATATATGTGTAGCTTTGTCTCTGTCGTATCTTTCAAAAGTAAAGTGAAACAGCTGTTTTCAGCTTCGTGATGTATTTTCCAGCTGATCCAAGAGGCTTTTTAAACACCTTACTTGGCTTAAGAGGGAGGAGAATTTTCTCAACACATAAAGGAACACTTTATCCTTCAGTTTATCACAAACATTACATCAACACATTTGGAGATCCTAATTTGAATTCAGTCTGTAATTTGATATTAAGGTTTTAATAATGAAATGAGGTCATGAATCGAGTTCAAGGTTAAGATCATCTTTATTATCCTATGTACAAAAATGAACATACAACATTAATATAACAGTAACGAATAAAACAAAATAACATTATGCAACTCTGATCTTCTTGCTGATACTTTTCAAAGTTAATTTGACATTTGCTCTACTTCTCCTGCTACTGTTTGCTCTGCTTTCAACTTCTCTTTCAACTCTGCTCTTTACTCTGCTTTCCCTGTTTCCTCTGTTCTCCTCTCCTCATCTTCTCCTCAGACTATCCTCGTTTTGCTGTATCCTCTCCTCTCCTGTTCTCCTCTCCTCATACTCTCCTCCTTTTGCTGTCTCCTCTCCTCTGTTCTCCTCATCTCCTCTCCTCCTTTTGCTGTTAGATATTTAGACTGTAATGACAGCTTATGATATACTTTTTATAACTACATCAATCACATGCAATGGATTCAAAAGGTTGTTTTACTTAGCACCTCTTTACAGCTCCAAGCTTCCAACATTCACCTGGCGGTGGTGCCTTGGATGAAAACAACTTTTGATATGATACAATACAACAACAATAGTTAACACCTATCCACAGCAATAAGCACAATGAGAAGACTAATGGTCTCTTTTATATCAGTTTCTATTGGAGTGAAATGAACTGTGCCATGTCACATAGGATTGGAATGGATGATTGGCTGTGTTTTGTGAATATAGAGGAGATGGCAAAAGTAAATATACTTTGTTCTTACCTAAAGCATCTATCCTCCTCTTCGTACCCCTGCCTGCTCCTCCCGCATTAGACTCTGGGGGCTTTTAAAATCTTGTTCAAGCTGTCCACTCTGTAGTTGGATCTCATGACCTCAGCTTTATGACCCACCCGGCCTGAAATAGGGTGTCTACGATGGCTGGTACTGAGAGGTGTTATGGTCCTCTTCTGCCTTTTGTGTTTGGGGGGCGTGAAGGTGAGAGGAAGACTACTGTCATGTGGGGTGTGTTGCTTTACGTCCTCCAAAAGATCATTTAGTCTTGATATCACTGTACACATGAACGTCTCATCCTGTAGGTGGTATGTGTGCTCAGTAATTTCCCGCAATAAGGTGCAACACTGCTGTCGTTTCCTATCTCTTGAGGACTTTGAGTGGTTACCACTGCTCTGATTACAACGAGAGTTAGAACGACGTCTCTTCTCGATGTTCCCGCGATCTTCCCGCGTCCCGCCCACCCCGACCCTTTCCGATTACAGCCGAGCCGCTCCGATTACAACGAGAGTTAGAACGAGAACGTGACGTCATATTTACATTAGACGGATCTTTTCTAGCCATAACCCATCAGCTCTGATCTGTGGCCACTTCCCCCATAAACTGTATTCAGTCTCACCTTGGTCACTGACCTGCCAGTGTGCAACTCGATTTTGACCCTAACCCTAAGTATCGCTGGTGTTTTACTTTATTTTCTTTATTTTTTTAGCCCCTCATGCTATAATCATGTGTATTTTTTCCATTCCTGTTTATGTGTCTTCTCGCAATCATCACTGGCCCCGTGTATCTCCTTATCGATATAACCGGCCTGCTCTCGTCTATCCCACATGCTCCACTGAGATCCAACATCTAGTTTCAGGGGACCTGTGGAACTGCCAGTCAGCTGTTCCTAAGGCTGACTTCATCTCTTGCTACGCTTCCCTGCAGTCTCTGGATTTCCTTGCTCTCACTGAGACCTGGATTACTCCATCCAACACATCCACCCCAGCAGCTCTCTCCACAGCATATGCCTTCACCAACACACCCAGACCCTCTGGCAGAGGAGGTGGCACTGGTCTCCTGCTCTCTCCCAAATGGAGCTTTTCCCTCTTCAAGCTACCTAACTTCACTCTTTCCACCTTTGAATTCCATGCCGTCACAGTAACCCATCCTATACAATTAACCATTGTATTTCTCTACGGTCCACCAGACGCCTTGGGAGACTTCTTGGAGGAATTAGATAATTTCCTCTCACACATCCCTGAAACTGGCCCTCCCGCTGTACTTCTCGGAGACTTCAACTTAAGACAGGGAAGATAGATGAACTAACATCTCTGTTAACCACCTTTGCTTTCTCACTGTCTCCATCCCCACCAACTCATAAAGCTGGCAATGTCCTTGATCTCATATTCTCAAGGAACTGCACTACTTCTAACCTCTCTGTAAACCCGCTCCACACATCCGATCACTTCTTCATTTCATTCTCTCTACCCCTTTCCAAACATAACAAACTAATCTCTTCTAACTCTGCACTTCCGCCGTAACCGTCGTTCCCTCTCTCCCTCTACCTTTGCCTCATCGGTGCGCTCAGCCCTCCCTTCCTCTGACTCGTTCCAGCTCCTGCCTCCAAACTCTGCTGCAGAAACTCTCGTCTCTACTCTCTCATCCTCTCTGGACTCTCTCTGTCCTCTCACATCTCGGCAGGCTCGTCAGTCCCCTCCTGCTCCCTGGCTAAATGACGCACTGCGTGGTAATAGAACAATCCTTCGGGCAGCAGAGCGGAAACGGTTGAAATCCAAACACCATGACGACCTCCTAACCTATCAGGCTCTCCTCTCCTCTTTCTCTGCTTCGATCTCTCAGGCAAAAAGAACACTTTCTTTCAAGATAAGATCCAATCTTCCTATTTCAATCCCCCAAAAATATTTTCCATCTTCTCCTCCCTCTTGGACCCCCCCAAAGCCCCTTCCCCCTCCTCCCTTCTGTCAAGCGACTTTGTTAACCATTTTGAAAAAATGTTGATGATATTCGCTCTTCTTTTTCTGACTCACCTTTACTCACCGCTGGGTCACCAGACCCTCCCTTCACCCACACACTGACCTCCTTTTCCCGTCTGATGTTATAAACTACAGGCCTGTCTCTCTCCTCCCGTTCCTGTCTAAAACACTTGAACGCGCTGTCTTTAAACAACTCTCCTGTTATCTCCATCAGAACAACCTTCTGGATCTGCACCAGTGTGGTTTCAAGGCAGGTCACTCAACAGAAACTGCTCTCCTTGCTGTCACTGAGGAACTGCAGACTGCTAAAGCAGCCTCCCTCTCCTCTGTCATCATCCTTCTGGACCTGTCTGCTGCATTCGACACGGTGAACCATCAGATCCTCCTTCGCACTCTCCAAGAACTTGGAGTTTCAGGCTCTGCACTTTACCTCCTCACCACATACCTCAAAGACCGCACCTACAGGGTTACTTGGAGAGGGTCGGAGTCCGACCCTTGTCAATTAACTACAGGGGTCCCTCAGGGCTCTGTTCTCGGTCCCCTCCTCTTCTCCCTGTACACAAACTCGCTCGGGTCTGTCATTAGCCCGCATGGTTTTTCATACCACTGCTACGCTGACGACACCCAATGAATTCTGTCCTTTCCCCGCTCAGAGACCCAGGTCATCGCACGCATCTCTGCTTGCCTAGCAGACATCTCTCGGTGGATGTCTGCTCACCACCTCAAGCTCAACCTTGACAAGACTGAACTGCTTTTCCTTCCGGGAAAAGATTGTCCCACTCTTGACCTAACAATCAACATCGGCACCTCTATTGTTTCCCCGACTCAGACTGCAAGGAATCTGGGTGTGATCCTAGATAACAAACTGTCCTTCACTGCAAACATCGCTGCAACAACCCGCTGATGTAGATACACTCTTTACAACATCAGGAGGATACGTCCCCAGCTGACCCAGAAAGAGACGCAGGTTCTGGTCCAGGCTTTCGTCATCTCACGCCTAGACTACTGTAACTCCCTCCTGGCTGGTCTACCTGCATGTGCCATCAGACCTCTGCAGCTCATCCAGAATGCAGCGGCTCGTCTGGTCTTCAACCTTCCTAAATTCTCCCACACCACGCCGCTCCTCTGCTCCCTTCAATGGCTTCCGGTAACTGCTAGAATCCACTTCAAGACACTGGTACTTGCGTACCATGCTGCGAATGGATCTGGCCCTTCGTACATCCATGACATGGTTAAACCATACACCCCAAAGCGTGCACTCCGCTCTGCATCAGCCAAACGACTCGCTGCACCCTCACTGCGAGGGGGACAGAAGTTCCCATCAGCAAAAACATGTGGGTTTGCTATCCTGGCTCCAAAATGGTGGAATGAGCTCCCCATTGAAATCAGGACAGCAGAAAGCTTACACATACACACAGACTGAAAACTCATCTCTTTCGACTCCACTTCGAGCGATAGAATTATTAACAAAGCACTTATATACTAATAAAGGACTGGCTTATCTAAAGCCAGTTGAGTAGCACTTGAAATGTTTTAGCTCTATGAAACCTGATGTACTTATATGATTCTGTTTTCTTCAAGTTTGTATTTTGTTGGTCAAACGCACTTATTGTAAGTCGCCTTGGATAAAAGCGTCAGCTAAATGCAATGTAATGTAACTCGACATGCCTCTCGGACGGAGCCGCGCTCCGAAACGGAGACCGAACTCAGGAGGTGGACAGTCATTCAACTCCAACATTTCTTGAAAGAAAACGGCATCCACTTTCACCAAAATGACAACAAGGTTAGACTGTTCAACCTCTACAAAGCCTACAGCAGCACAACGGCAAGAACAACGAGACACACAGCTCTTCCTCCTCCAGAGCCAACCACCGCGCGCGCACCACGGGTTGTGACGTCACAGGCCTCCATCCTCCTCCACGGACGTAGCCCGACTCACCAGTACCCCCTGGTGGGGGCCAGGTCGTATTGCCCTCTGTGCCTGCTCTCTCTGTGTCTGACATGTCGCAGCCCATGTCAACCTTTCTCTCATTCCTGTGCTCACAGGCTTCACGAAATCCCCTTGTACATAAATCCCTCCGTCCCTTCTTCTTCTCTACCTTCAGCAGTCCACAGCAACCCAGCTTCTGCTTACCTTCCTCCTTTAGCAGCTAACCCCGTAGCAACAGCGCCTCACCCAGTAACCCAAGGGGCCATGCTACATGCTAACCCATTAGCAGACTCTTACTCAGTACCTTCTTTCCCAACTGATCTATCCTTTCCCCCTCCCCCCATCTCTTCCCCAAACCCCAAACGTTTTTCCTCCCTGTGCAACCAGCTACACTCTAGCAACAGCAACACCACCCATCCAGCCAGCCTCCTCAGTCGATCGCCCTTCCCCCGTGTCCCCCTTCTTGCGCCAGCAGATTCTCCTAGGTAACTACGTAGACTCGGCTCAGCTACTACAGCCATTAATCATCGACACTAGCCAGCCCAGGGAAATGCAGACCAACTTCGGTTTAGTCCAGCTGCGAAATCCTTCACCTCTGAGGTCTAAGGATTTAACCCCCGCAGAGTTCGCCCTAGCTTTCCCTTTACCGCGACGTCATCTGCTCAGTCTATCCCACACGCAGAACCGAGTTCGACGAGTACCTCCTCATAGAGCTCGACATGGCCTTATGCTTCGGAGGCTCAGATTTTTACACCTACCACGTCCACTTTGCAAGCCAAGCCGCCGGCCGCATCAAGCAGTTCAACCAGGGAACATACTGGGGCGCTCCGGACTCCGAGCTTTACTGCCGCATCTACGCAGCACGCGCATCCCTCTCTTGCCAATTATGCAGAGCCCCCTCCCACCCGGCCTCAGCGTGCTCAGTCAGCGCCCCACCACCCGGCTCACTCCCCTTTCCATCAAGAGGCAACGCCTCTACCTTCAACCGCCTGTCACCTGCTGCACCCCCACCTCCCATCATCCCTAGGCCCGCAAACTAACGTTTACCAGCCAACGCCCCCGTTTCAAAGGGCGTCGACAGACGCGGAAGGCCAATCCTCTACCAGGGAGGCAGGACGGCGTGCAACAATTTCAATGACCCATGCTCTCTTTCTAGATGCCGCCTCATGCACATCTGCTCTTTCTGCGGCGGCGCTCATGCCAGGAGCACCCGCCTTCACATCCCAACTACACCATAGTGATGGGATTTATGGCTCTTTGAAGGGAGCCGGATCTTATGTCTCCGTTCCTTTCAAAGAGCCGTTCAAAAGAGCCGTTTTTTAAAGGGGCGAGGTTACTAGGTTTATCTGCGAAATAATCACCAGGATACTGATTGACTGTATTGCCAGACCTAATGTCAATAATCTGCATTGTAAACATGACACAAGGTAGCGCCATATTAATGTCAGTGAATGTACTTTGAATTTACCCTCTGTATGTGTTAAGTAAAGTTGCCTTGCCTTGAATGAAATTCATGCAACTCTTAATATTAGATACTGTGTTTTTAAGTGGCGATGGAGATTATTTGTTGACCCTGCTTTAAAGGATATTTTTGCCTTTAAAAATGGTGCACTTTATCACTGCCTGGGTTTTGGATGAAGTGCATCCAACTGCGTTTTCGTGTTTGGCTCATTTCCCGCCCGCCCTCCCTGTGAGCCCAGTGTGCTCTGATTGGTCAAGCGACGTGCAACTGCTCATGAGGAGCTGCTGTGAGGAGCAGAAAGGGCTTCCGTGTCGGAGAATACGTTTTGGGGAACAAAATCAAGCTTTTTAAAAGGTGAGTGGATTTTGGCAGGCAGTGAGTGCGGACAAACAATTGAACGATAACAAGAACGGCTCTCACCAAGTACGACTCGGTTCCCCTCGTTCATACCAAAGGACCGTTCAAAAGAATCGGCTCGTTCGCGACCGACACATCACTACTAGCACGGCACCTCAGCACACCTGTCAAGATAAGCAACTTAGCTACCGCCTCAGTGAATCATCCAGATAGTTTGTTTACTTTCTCACCAATGGCTGCCTGACACATCTCACATCTGCCACAACCTTCAGTCTGCTTTAATAGAACCTCACACCCAGGGTTGGGAGGGTTACTTTGTAAATGTAATCAGTTACTGATTACTGATTACATGGCTCTGAAAGTCAGACCCGGCGTCATGGGCGGGCCCCATGGGGCCGGCCCGCCCATCCAGGATTTGGGCCCGCTGTTTTAATCAGGGCTGAATACAACATTTTAATTGTTTTATTATTATGTTTATTGTTGTTATCTGTAGGGCTTTGTCCTAATATTTATTTGTGTTTTAAACTATGTTGAAAGATTAGTTTAATATAATTTTTTTATTTTGCTATGAAATTCTGAATGAAATTCTGAATGAAAGGCTGCGCGTGAGACTTGTTTTTCGCTGGGTTGAGTCATGTGGGTTTTTGAGTGAGATGCGGCACAGCAGCCTGTCAGTTTACTCTTGCTAGGTTAGTTTGGCTATTATCATTTATATTTATCTGCAACAATGTATATCAGGAAGTGGTTCATGAAAGGAATATGGCAACTCAGTGCCAGATGCAGGCACATCAGTTATGTTACCAACGAGCTAGCAAGCCAGCCAGGGACAAGGGAGGCTGGCAATCAATTATATTTTGATGAGAAATTGACTCAAGCCGGCTCTCTCACAAACTCCTGCTCTGTGTGCAAACAGACCGCTGCACACGCTCTCTGCCTCTCTGCCTCTCTCTCTCCCTTTCTCTCCATCGCTCAACCTCACTCCACCTCTCCACCCCGCGTGCTTGTCCAAGTTGGCACAGCGTTACAAATGTGCCACAAAACCAACCAATGGATGTAGCCTATAATAAGACCGTCAACAGCCTAATGGCAACCTAAAACCCCTCTTTTTCCGTAACAACAATTCACGAGCGCTTCCCCGCCCCCGTTGACAATTTAGATTTCCCGGGAAATGTAAGTTTCGGGGTGGGCCCGCCCTGGTAAATGAAATGCCCGCCCAGAGACGTATGTCTGACGCCGGGTCTGCTGAAAGTAATCTGAATACAGTTACAGTTACGTGTCTTAAAAAAAAAAAACAGATTACTTTTAAATTACTTTTGGATTACTTTCTTTTTCCATCACAGATGGGTATGTTTTGGTGTACAGGAGACACAAAAAGCAAAAGGAAACTGAACATGTTTTTACTGTTTTAATGGCTTATCAACAGTAGCGTAGCGTGGCGAAAAAATTAGGGGAAGCCAATAATACGTCCTTTCTTTTGGGTCGGGGGTGTGGTGGTCAATGTAATAACGTAACCAGATGAGTGATTATAGCACCCGGTATCATTTTACACACATTTGTATCATACAGATGTAGGACTTACACACGCCTGTTATCTAACCGACAGGAGACCTTTAACGTTTTACGTCCGATTCGCTCCTTTTTTTCTCACTGTACACAGCTCCAGTTTGGGCATTGGCCTGTCATTAGATTTTATTTGTTGTTGCTGCTGTAGCGGAAGTTTAGTACAATTATTTTTGATTAAATACTCCAAATCTCCACCCTCCATAATTGCACTTGCTTCAGTTGCTTGCAACTTTCTAACGGCGGTGAGAGTGGTGCAGTGACGCTATCTATCTTCTATCGATAAGATTTATGATTCGAAAATTATAAAAGTAGGGTAGAAATGTGGATATTATCCGACACAAAACGTGCATTTATCTAACAGGTTCGTTTTCCACTGACTTTTTTTCGAGCTATTTTCCAAAATCCTATGGAGAAATCCCATTGCTTTTTTGTCGAGGGAAACCGAGCGCAGCTTACTTCCAGGTTTTAGGACGCGTCACTGCACCACTAAGTTGATGCGATTTGATTGGATTGCAGGGCTTGACATTAAGGACTGCCCGATGGCCCGGGGCCATCTAGTATTTAGCTTGGGCAATGAAGCCTCACCTGCTGGTTGCTCGATCGGGCAATCTATTATGCCAGTATCATGCAGCTCGCGGATCCAGTAATGAGTGACCCGACAGTAAAACTAAACATATCTAGAACTAGTTTAGGTAGTTTGAGAGGTAATTAAAATAGCTACGTGTGATATTCTAACCTGAAGTGTGTGTTTTGTCCGCTCACCGCTGCATGTGATCATGCAGCTGCGTGTCGACTCGTCAGCAGCAGCTGATCTCTCTCTCCCGTTAGATTAGACTTCACTCGCGTTTATGTCCATATCGATCAGATCCAGCTAGTTCTAGCTAATGATATGACTACCTGCTTATTAAAAGACACCTAAACAATAAGTGTCGCTATGCAACCGGGTGAGGCCACAAAGTATAGCGCAGCATTATGCATTTGTTTACATGCCCACCGGAACCCAGAGGCATTACCAACAGATCAACGCACAATCAACTCATACAGCACATCTCTTTCTCCACATTACGTGTTAGACATTAGAATTGACTATTCTTGTCTGTCACATACTCTTCTTGTCTGTCACATAAGTGGCGCAACTGAAGCGGTATTGCGCTAAAGGGAAATCATTTTGACCGAAGAGATTTAGATTTGCCGGCTAACGGGAACTCTGACGTCGCCATTTTGTGTGCTTCGCGGATGCGCTCTGCTCCTCTCGACTGCTGCTCGGGTCTGCTCGGTCAGCTTCCGGATGAGGAGGCATTCGTTCGACCTAGCGCGCTAGTTCGACCAATTTACAGTAGATAAAGGCCCAGATACACCGGCCCGAAATCGGCAGTAAATGGGAGTCGGGCCGAACATGAGCGTGGGCACGCCCTATTCGGAGTGGTGTGCGCCGCACCGTCGGGTCTTTTCTGCCGACCTGACGCCTTTTCTTGCCGATTCAACATGTTGAATCGGCGTCGGGAACACCACCGGAAGTCGGACAAAGGGATAACACTGATTGGCTGTTCAGCAAGCGAATCAGAGCATGAGAAGCGTTAACGGAAGTGAGGGAGGTAAACAAATGATTTAAAATGTAAGATGGAACACACACGGACGGCTATTTCGCCTCATCGGTTTATAGAGCTCCTGTTCGTTCATGTTTTCAATGGACGAGAGTGAAAATGGAAAGAAAAATGCTATTTGTTGTTTGTTTATATCACGGAGTCTGTTCTTCTTCTCTGTCTTCCGGTTGTTCCGGTTGTTGCCTCTTTTGAATGATGAATACACACTACCGCCGCCTGCTGGTAAGGAGAGTTATTGCCACTCACGCATGCGCAGTTCATACGTGCTCGGCTCGGATTTGCGGTGTGTTCCAGTGCGCAAAGTCGGTAAATACTAAGGAGAGTCCGGCGACGCAACAGTCGGTGTCGGCGACTTCTCAGGTGACTGGCTGGTGTATCTGGGCCTTAACATTACAAACATTTTTAACAGGGGCCATAATATTGTAAATAATGTTTGTTTTGGCAGTTATAACTGAATGTAATGTTTTCTACTTTTTTACATCTGGAAAGGCATTTGCCTTCATCAGATGGAAAGTGTCTTGACCAACAACTTGGTTTGCAAACACAAACAAGAACAAACAAACAAGTGAAATGAAGAATACAATTGAAATTGTACAATATAATATTGTGGTGGTTCATCTTATAATTCAGTCTAGAGAATGCACCAGATAGCATCTACAGTAAGACCTGAAAAAATCTAAATGTTCTAGGGGGAGGCCCCCCAAACCCTTCTTGCCATTTCGTTCGTGCACATTTTTCAGGGCAATCTCTATTGGGCTCAGGGCCATCTGTAAATTAGCTTAGATGGCCCACAGGGCCATTTCCCAAAATCCTTAATGTCATGCACTGGGATTGTGAGGCAAGGGAAGCCAGCCGCCTCTGGCCTCCCTTGGCATGGCCCTGACCAATCACAGGTTGGCAGGGGCATGACGTGAGCCTCATCTGATTGGTCCAATCCCTCCATTTTTTTTCACCAAGGGAAGCCAATTTTGGCTAGCCTCCTCTCGCAACAGAGAGTGCAATCTACTGATTCACCATAACATCTAGAGGGGCGCTGTTTAACTCTTTGTAAAACACTCAATGAGAATGGGGGAGAGACGGGCCGGCAGCAACACAGAACAAAGAATTTCCGAAACTAAACGAAGTCTCTTTATTTATTTATTAAAATTATAACTACAATCCGGAAAAAAAGGGGAAGCCTGGCTTCCCTTGGCCTCCAGGAGAAAACGCCACTGCTTATCAAGAGCACAACTGAAACATAATGTAGCGTCTCGCCACAGGAACACAGGGAGGCTTGGTTTGTCCTTTATCCAGGAGTTTATTGTACATATCACAGGTTACTGTTGGCCATAACCACGCCAAAACAATCCACTAACCCTGTCGTATTCTCCCACTCCGTCACGTCTCCCGCTAGCTCTTCCCTAGCTTCCCGCGTCTCTCTCCCCAGGAACCTCCCTCTTCCGGCCCCAACCAACCAGACAACACTCTCCCACCCAAACCCACAGCTACAGGTCACAAGTACCGTCCATCAAAACAGTGGCACATTCACTGACACTCTGTAAAATGCAAATAAACTGAACAACAAACACATCAAACATAAACATTATAACTAGTCCGTTAGAATAACATCTGAGATGATGTAACAACATAATACACTTTTTGGGGATGCAGCTTGGGATGTGAGGAGTGAGGAACACGGCTTAGAATGGGCGTGTCCCCTTGTGTCCTGACCCATGAATTAAAATGTCAAACTCTGACTTCATTTTAAGGACTTTTTGGCCAGGGGTGTAGAGCTATATTTGTTTAAACACCGGATTGGCAAAACAGGAGAGGAGAGTGTGTGCACCAGTCTTCCTTCATCTATGAATTTATGTCCGTGACACTCACAGTATCTGCTGCCCACAGCTGTTTTATAGAAGGAAAACCTCCTAAACTTCATGAAATCTCTGCAGCACCAGAGGCCTGTACTACGAAGCTGGTTCAACCTAACCTGGATATGTTTGAGTTAGCCGGTTGGCCTAATCCAGTGGTTCTCAAACTTTTTCTGTCATTCCCCACTTTGAACAGGTGGGCCTTTTCAAGCCCCACCTGTTCCTCATCGCTCCAATAAAATGGTAGGCCAAGCTTAAAATTGTCAAATGTATCGTTCTATAACAGGGGTCTCCAAACTTTTTTAGGATGAGAGCTACTTTCAAAAAATAAAACAAGTCGTGAGCTACTTTTACTCCTCTTTTTTAGTTTTTTTGCACTGTATATATTTAGCACATTTGAACATTATTATATGCTACCTTTAACCTTTGTGTGCTCTTTGGGTCTGTGGGACCCGTTTTCAGTGTTTACTAAAAGAAAATGTATGCAATTTAATTATTTTAACCTGCTTTATTTGGGGGTGGACCTCACCTCCTCTAGGAGGGTCCGGGGGCATGCACCCCCGGGAAGATTTTTTTTTTAATGTTAATGCACTTTGAGCAAAAAATGAATTTATGGATACAGCTCTCAACACACTGAAAGGGAGCTGTATACTTTTCAATTATCCAAACATCTTTAGAATATGATCAAAACCAATAACAAATCATTTAAACTTGTTTATTCTTATCTTATATTACCTAGTTAGCATTCCTTCTTTTTATTTATGCATATTTTACTAATCACTCCCCTTTTAAACTTTTTTTTGTTTTTTTACTGTCCTATAGCACACATTGAAATGATTTCTTACTTTATTTTTTACACCTAGGCTATATTAAATAGATACATGTGTGCTCTCTCTAGCTCTCTCGCGCTCTCTCTCTCTCTGTCTTGCTCGCTCACAGAGGCTGTGTGCTCCTCCGTGGCGATGACGGCTTGCGTTAAAAAATTATAATAAACAACGGCAGCTTTTCTGTATTTCCTTTCTCCTGTAATATGATGAGCCACGCTCATGAGCTCTGATTGGTCAGCAGGCAGTGCTTTCACTGAGTTGAGCTCTTAGCCTGCAACCTAACCTGCTCCGGGGCAGGTTAGCCGCACAGCATAAGTTACCATGGAGATCTAGCCTGCTAAAAAGAGAACCAGCTTCGTAGGACCGGAAACCCTGAGTTTTCCCTGAAGTTAGCCGGCTAAGCGAAGATCCTGCTTCGTAGTATACCCCCCAGGAGTCAGCGGGAGGGTTAACTCAGCCTCTGAGAAAAGGAGCGCGCCGCGCAGTGACTTTCACGCACCACCTTCACTGTGTATACCTTCAGAAATAATCATTAGTAAGGCTAAAGAGCGACCGCAGGCTGATGTGTTTAACCACACACACACACACACACACACACACACACACACACACACACACACACACACACACACACACACATACAGATGTAGCGATTCATTTCAGACAGTTTGAAACGCGAGGGCCGTGATTGGTACGTGATCTGCCCTCGCTCAAGGGAAAACCTCCAGTTTGACTTGAGACCGCCCCCGTGATAGATAAATGTAATTATAATGAAGCCAGCTGCAATGGATCATTGATCCACCAGGGGGTGCAGTGGGGTTCCACACTGGAGCTCATGTGAAATAAAGTCAGATACAGTACGCTGGATGTACAGCGGAACTTTGTTAAGATCCATATGTCACGGATATTATACTCTGTGCTAAATAAGAGACATGTAATCATTTACAAAACATCACCATGTTGTTATTTAACAAAATAATGTTGTTTAGTCGAAAAAAACGAACAGGAGGAAATGCAGCCCGGCTCTCGATTTTTAATCCTAATTTAATCATCATCTTCACCACGATCATTTATGTTTATGTTCGCCAAATTGACATGAAATCACTGACACATATGAATATACTGTATTCAACTTCATTAAAACGTTATTAACGTGCCTAAACTCAGTAATTCACTAAAAATATTTATATTTTAATGGAGCCTCGTCGGCAGATCAGGATCCCAAAGCGTTGCGGAGGGATCCTGATCTGCATGACGGGTACTATTTTCCCCATAAGGAACAAGTCTCTGCAAATTATCCCGCTTATTACACGGCCACATTCTCAACAAAGTAACGACATGACTCCCAGTATTAATTGAAATGCTTTTATGGATTTAGAAAATGTTTTATTGATTTAAAAAATAGTTGTATGTATTGATTTAAATTGACATGCATCCGCTAAGAAAAATAGTCCGTTGTTACCGTTTTTTAAACAGTCTGAATGAAACGGCAGCTCTCAGCTGTGTATTTACACAACTAATGGCATCAACCACAGCTCTCTCCCCCCCCCCCCCCCTCCCCCCCTGATCTTTCTTCTCCAGCAGCTAAATTAACTGGATGTTACTCTGAGTGACCATAGACTGTATGTGACAAGCTTACAGTTAGTGACGTAACAACACCATAAAAGCTGGTGGGTTGAAAGCAATATGGGAGGTAAAAATAACTAGAATAATTGTGACTTATTTATTGTGGCTTTTATGTTTTTAGGTATAAAATGTTATGTAATTCAGGCTTATAGTTCACCCTTCTCTAAAAGCCTTCAACAATGACAATATTCATAGTAATTTAATAAATCCTTCCAACACACATTGTAAAAAATAGCCTACTGTAAGTTAAGAAATCATTCCAATATGTACATCTTCTGATTTAACAACAATAACATTATAAATAGTAACATAGCTGAACATGGTATTGCACATTTAGCTTTGAGTGTTACTGACCTGAGATGTTTTTATTACATGAATTAAGGTGACTGAGGCTTTTTAACATACAGGGATGCAAACTCATCAGGTATGAAAAAGGTGACAAGGATCCGAGCCCCCGGCTCCCCCACCCCACGGAATAACAGAGGATTTTAGCAGTCAGAACAACTGAAGCAGTAGTGTTAATAATAAAAGAAACGCCAAAGAGTCACATCTAATAGAAATATATAAAAGCATTTATTTTAAATTGTGTAGCAGTCAGTTTATAATTTTGGCAGCACTGTTGGGCATTTTGAAAATGTATTTTCATGCCTCTGTGCAAGGCTTAAGTCTTTCTATCTTTATAGCCACATGGTGTAAAGTAACTTAGTTCATAAACTCAACAAGTACTATACTTGGGCACAATTTTGAGATACTTGTACTTTATTTAAGTATTTCAATGTTTTGCTACTTTGTTCTTCTACTCCACTACAGTTCAGAGGTACATGCTGTACTTTTCCTCCACTCCATGTATTTAATACCTTTAGTTACTTTACCATTGTGGATGAATGATGTGAAATATAATCAAGTGTTAAATCAGACTTTAGTTCCACCTGGAGTAAATCCACAAGCTACCCTGCAGTATACAAAGTCATTCAAACTAGCTGCACCTTTACCAGCTTTGAGAACACTTTCATGATCAATCATTATAAAACCTATCATATCTATTATTCTGAAATGGACCAATCTGCACAATGACTACTTTTACTGTCGCTACTTTCACTACATTTTGATGAGAATACTTTTCTACTTTTACTTGAGGAACATTTTGAATGCAGGACTTTTACTGTAACAGAGTATTCCTACACTCTGGGACTATTACTTTTACTCAAGTACAAGATCTGAGTACTTCTACTTTTACTCTAGTACAAGACCTGAGTGCTTCTACTTTTACTCAAGTACAAGATTTGAGTAGGCTACTTCTACTTTTACTCTAGTACAAGATCTGTGTGCTTCTACTTTTACTCAAGTACAAGATCTGAGTACTTCTACTTTTACTCTAGTACAAGATCTGTGTGCTTCTACTTTTACTCAAGTACAAGACCTGAGTACTTCTACTTTTACTCAAGTACAATATCTGAGTACTTCTACTTTTACTCAAGTACAATATATATATACTTATACCACCTCTGTTTATAGCCTATGAAAAAAACTATTAGAAATAGAAGGCTAAAGCTAACGTTAGCAGATAGTGACAATGTATGCTAGCTAGCTAGCTCAACGATTCCTTAAATAATATTGCCACAGAAAAACTTTTCAGTTCACATCACGCTCTGCCGCGCCGACAGGGAGCTCTGCTCTGAACACCTTAACGGCCCGTTCTAACAAATGTTCACCAGCGGTCCAGTCTGTGCCACAGTGACTCCGGACGCACAGTTATTATTAACGAACGCACCCGTAGGTAATGTAGCTGCTGAAGCTAGACCATCATCTCGGAGCAGCAGAGCCTTATTATACATCCATGAGCAGAGCCGACAGGCAGGAAGACTCGAGCACACAGCTTGTACTTCATTATAATATATAAAAAAAGAACACCATGCGTGTCATGATGGAACATAACAGCTCACGGCCGCAGATTACTCCGGGTCCCAGACCCCCCAATACCCCAAAAATATTTTTATTGCAGATCTACATGAATCACACAAACGACTTATTTTGGATTCAAAATGGCGAATTTCGCCGAAAGGTGACAAGTTTGCATCACTGAACATAGACAGAGCACAACTGAAACATAACATCTGAGATGTAACAACATAATACACTTTTTGGGGATGCTTGGGATGTGAGTGAGGGACATGGCTTAGAACGGGCGTGTCGCCTGGCAGGACAGGAGAGTGTGTGCACCAGTCTGCCTTGATCTATGAATTCATGTCCGTGACACTCACTGCTGCCCACAGCTGTTTTATAGAAGGAAATTCCTTCACTTCATGAAAGTGTTTTAACCACACACACCTCTACACACACATGACGGGTGTTATTTTCCCCATAAGGAACAAGTCGCTGCAAATTATCCCGCTTATTACACGGCCACATTCTCAACAAAGTAACGACATGACTCCCAATATTAATTGAAATGCTTTTGTGGATTTAGAAAATGTTTTTATTGATTTAAAAAATAGTTGTATGTATTGATTTAAAAAATAGTTGTATGTATTGATTTAAATTGACATGCATCCGCAAAGAAAAATAGTCCGTTGTTACCGTTTTTTAAACAGTCTGCAGTCGGCAGTTCTCAGCTGTGTATTTACTCAACTAATGGCCCATCAACCACAGATCTCTCCCCCCCCTCCCCCCTTGATCTTTCTTCTCCAGCAGCTAAATTAATTGTAGGTTACTCTGAGTGACAAGCTTACAATTAGACACAACACTGTCATTGCAAGTGACCCTCAGTTAGTTGACTTTTATGTTCAACTGCTAAATTCGTTACTGATAAAAAAAGGGCTCCTACTGTACCTAATTACCTTAACACTAGAACCGCCAGAGGTTTTTGTATAGGCCTACCTAAACCCGTCAAATCCCGCTATTAGAATGCAATTTTTAACAACATAGGGTGCTACATAACACACTTTCAGGAAAAGTCACGGACTGAGAGACTTTAATATTTTATTGAAAAAAAGTTACATTGCACACACACAACACACATCACACAAATTGACCCGATTGGCGGTTCTAGTGTTAAATAAACTCACTAATTAATGAAACCAGTTCAATACGCATTATTATATTCTTATCATTCTTTATGAGGGCAGAAATAGTCTTAAAATCAGATCGTTTTTTTAAATGAAATCTGACGGCAGGCAGTTAGCTCTGATCACCTATGATAAATGCGCCGCACCTAATCGCTGGCCATTTAGCCACAGACACTGTTCGAAATGGGGGGGAGCTAGGAGGAGCTTGGCTCCCCCGAAGAGGGAGGGAGCTCCCCTGAAGGCTGACTTTTAGATAAATAGGGGGAGCCCAAAACAATCGTGCATATTTGTGTCACACAGATTAGAAATGTTGAGTTTCTGTAAATAACAGTTCTTGAAATAAATAATAGTTATTGTTCATTACAGTTTCTGAATATTTGTTTTATATTTGTGAATATGTCTGGGTGTTGCCATCTGTATGTGGCAGCGCTGCATTCTTACTTACGTTGCTATGCTTATGGCGGTGATGCCAGCGCGGTATTTGAAATGTTCATCTTGATATTTTTTTAACTCTGGCTTTGTAATAAAAAATATGGCAAAACGAAAACAGCCAAGCGTCACAGCTTTTGGATTCACAAGCAAAGAAGCGAAGGAATCTAAAAATGACAACGTGAACGGAAAACAACTTTTAGTTGGCCGGCTGTAAGCGGTGTTAGGGTCGAGCTTGACAGCTCCACACCGAGGGAGCGGCCTGCCGATGCGGAGCCTGAAGAGGCTTCAACAACGGCCACATCTGCCGGCATAGTGACACTGTCTGTATTAGTAGAAGAGTGTTTTTATAGCAATTGATCGCATCCGCGCTGCTGCGCCAGTCAACAGAGCGTGCGTGTGACATATTTAGTAGCAGGATGTGCTCTGAAAAATAGGGCTCCCCGAAAGAAAATGTGTAATTCGAAAACTGACAGAGCTCCCTCTATACAAATCAAACTGTAGACGGTGTGAAAGCACCTATTGTTTTAAATAATGGTCGGAATGTGACCTGTGAGCCTTCTGAATTACCGTGGGACAGCACATTCTAAACTAAAATGTTCAATCAATAAAGTAACATCTTATCTTATCTTAATAATATCTTCATATTAATAATAATAATAAATCATACAGTATGTGTCCGAAAGGGAGCAGGAGGAAGCAAACACAAAAATATACAAAAAATATACTGCATATTAAAGCAAACGATTGTAAAGGTAAAAGTATGAGCATAACAAATAAAGAAGTGTAATGTAAACATTTACATTATAATTATGATTATTTAATATATAAAGACTATATATTATTGAGTTACAAGATTAGATATACTTTAGTTGATCTAAAATATTGATGTGTTCAAATGCTCTTCAAAACACAACTGAAAGTCCATGAAACTTGTCTTTCTGTATTTGTGAATGAAGCGCCATCTCCTGGTTAAAACCTGAAATAGAAAATCTGGCAACGCCCTCTTGGAAAATAGTGGGAGGGCTTAACATTCCTCTATACTGGTCTTTGGCAGGTCGTAGGCAGGAAGCTGTAAGCTGGAGTCTGAAATTCAGTGCTCCATCTGTACATACACACGCGATTTAAACGCAGACTTTTGTTCCTCCATGTTTCATTGTTATTGTTTCACTGAGCGAGCAGACCCGCGATTTTTTTTTCAAACGCTTTTTTGGTCCATGCGGCGGTAATAGATTTTGTGGGCTGTGATGATTCGGCTGTACCTTTAGTAATGAATATTAAATGTTGTGACGAAATCTTTCCACCAATAATTCCAATAAGTAATCCAAAATGTATTCACTTCAGGTTTACGAAAGTAACTGTAATCAGATTACTCGTTTTTCAAATATAATGCGAGCTGAATACAGTTACTTGACTTTTGTATTCTGATTACGTAGCGCCGTTACATGTATTCCGTTACAACCCAACACTGCTCACACCTTCGACACCTTACTGGCCAAAGAAGTCAATAAAGGATTCATGATAGGCCATTCGATAGTCCCCCCTTTCCAGTGTCCGCATCAGTCCAGTAGGCATAGCTACTCGGAAATACTCCGGGAAAAGAGACTCATAATAGACCTGTCTTCTCCACACGGCTCAGCCATCCCGAGCATTAACAGCGTCTTTCCAAGCCCAGACCTTTCGATGCAATACGCAAACATCGACCACGCCATCACCCTCATCCGCTCAGCAGGCCGTTGAGCATGGCTCTCTAAGGCAGACATCACCAATGCACTCAAGATCTTGCCTATTCACCCAGACTTCTGGCATTTCTTTGGAGTGTACCAGAAGGGAGCCTATTACTTCTCAGTACGCCTCACATTCGGCTGCCGAAGCAGTCCCAAAATCTTTGATTCCCTTTCAGAAGCTCTGTGCCGGATCTTGACAAACAACCACAGACTCCCCTATGTGCTCCATCTTCTAGACGACTTTCTCACAGTCACTCCACCATCCTCACCCCCCTGCCACGGGCGACCACACTCATACAAACATTTTTCAGACCTTGGCATTCCTCTGTCTGAAGAGAAAACCTCAGGGCCTACAACCTCCATTGAGTTTCTAGGCATCACCCTGGACTCAATGTCTTTCCGGGCTTCTCTACCCTCAGAGAAAGTACAGCGCATCACTCTCCTCTTGTCAAACTACTTACAGGCAGACAGATGCACAAAACTGCAGCTGTTAGCCCTCCACGGCAAACGACTCTCTCATATTCACACTCCGGAGTAAAACGGATCAGTGGGAATTTCTTTCCCCATCCACATCTTCCGCCTGAACTCATATCCCAGCCATACGAGCCACTAACCAAATACCTCAGCGCAAGGTACGATGCACACGCAACGCCTCAACACCCACTCTTTCTCACCGAAACAGGGCAAATGGCCACACTTCCACAATGTGTTGCTTTTTTTTGGGATATGCTCAGAACACTATTCGAACCATTCCTTCCGCATTGGCGCAGCGTCCACAGCAGCCAGACCGGGCATCTCTTATCCAATCATCTAGGCCCTCGTCCGCTCGTCATCCCAAGCGTACCACGCTTACACCCGCAACAATCTCAATGATCTCAGACAGACACACGCTCAAGTCATCTGCTTTTAACGCAACTCTTTTTGGGGCCCGTAATCAGCCCACGCAGATCAAGCCGGAGATGGAACCCACTGAGTCTGAGTCTCCCACTGCATGGACCACAGCTCGTCCTCCCAGATCATCCCTTTACCCCCTTCATATCATTCACATGTTACTTCAATAAACGTACAAACATCACACTGTTGTGGCGTGGTTCCTGCTAGTGAATTTGTACTTCTACTCCACTACAACTCAGGGGTAAATGGTGTACTTTTACTCCACTACATTTATTACCTTTAGTTACTTTGCAGATCTGGATGAATGATGTGAAATATAATCAAGGGTTAAATCAGACTTTAGTTCCACCTGGAGTAAATCCACAATACGATACCCTGCAGTATACAAAGTCATTCAAACTAGCTGCACCTTTACCAGTTTTGAGAACACTTTCATGATCAATCATTAGAAAGCATATCATATTATTCTGAAATGGAACAATCTGTACAATTACTACTTTTACTTTTGCTACTTTAACTATATTCTGATAATATTTTTCTACGTTTACTTGAGAAACATTTTGAATGCAGGACTATTACTGTAACAGAGTATTCCTTCACTCTGGTACTTGTAATCAAAGCAAACAGGTTAAATCAGTGTACAGCAGAGGACTCAGGATATAGCCCATTTAACACACCTCAGGCATTTGTGTATGTATATACATTCAACACATCCTCACTCCCAGGTCGGCCTATGTTGAGTTCATGTCAAGTCCCCTGTGTCGGCTTTGTCCAACGCAAGGGGCCGGCCCTTAGCGTACATTTTCAACTTTCCGGGATGTCCATAGGCTTCTATATCTCCCTAAACGTATGTTGTAGACGACTTGAGATCGCGAGCGAATGCTACCCGCAGATCCATTCTCACAGCGTTTATCAACCTTTTATCTAACTCAATATCAAGCCACACTTATTGTTTTTACTTCTTTATTTTAATTGAATAATGTAGGACTTTTGTTGCTGTCAGTTATGGGGAGAGTAGGGGCTCAGAATACTGAAATCTGTATTGTTTCATCGTTTTTTCCTTCTAATTTTGTATTCTTTTCTAAACCACACACTGTTATTTCAACCCACTCTCTTCAGTCTGCGTACAAATGAGACAACTTTACACATTGGAAAATGCGTGCAATAGATACGCTAAAGTCCGATTTTGCGTGCCTATCATACGCCAACTATTCCCATTGAGTTCTGAGTCCGAGTTTTGCGTGCATATGAGACGCAAATGGATACGGTCGTGTCTGAGAAAACCATGGAGAAGACCGGAAGCTTTGTGGTCCATAAAAACATGTTATTACTCAATATCAAGCCATGGTTATTGATTTTATTTGTTATTTGCCGTCCGTGAGGAAAATAAATGGGGCTCAGAGCCTTAAAATACTGAAATCTGTATTGTTTTTAATCTTTTTTTCCTTCGAATTTGTTATCCTTTTCTAAATACCACACTGTTATTTACTCAACAATAACACACTATTATCCTTGTTTTTATTTATTCGTTTAATTCTATAATATTGGGCTTTTTAGCTGTCCGTCAGGAACTGATTTTCAAAATAAAGTCATCGGAAACAGACGTAGGCCCGGTTCAAGCTCGATGATTGGATGTTGTAGCCGCAATGCACGCTGGGATATGGTGTTTCCCACATAGCACGTTTCGTTAAAGGTCCATTGGACGCAGCGCAGTCCAATTCGAGAAGGCGATTCGCCATTAAAAGAAGAAGAATAATAAGAAGAAGACATTGAACCCTCCTTGACACGAAGTTCCTCGAGGTAAAACCGTTTTCTGTAATGTAATAAAGACATTTACAGTATTTTTTTAAATGATTTCAGCTTTTGCATCACTTTACACAGCACCATGTGTCGACATACAAGCTTACGCGTGCAAATTATTTGATAGTTAAACCTTGAACTGATCAGTTAGCATCATTGAGTTAGCCTTAGCTAACGTCTGTCATTTTACGGAGCTGTTGCAGTTTAAAATCAATCGATAGTAACATAGTTGATCATGTTATGACATGGTTCTTCAGTTTTTGTTTTTGTTTGGGGAAATGGCATATTAATGCATACAGCTGTAAGTCTTATATGTCACTTGGTATCCCTGTTTAAGGTGATTATCGTACATAATACTTTACTGAATCCAGATCAGTATTTCGTGTTTTTAAGTTTATATTTACTTTTCGAGCCAATCTGAGGTCTGCTCAGATATTTGTCCCATTGATATTTAAACAGACATTACTAGCCGCTAGCCGATACACGATCCGGTCCACATAAACTGTGAGTTTAGGAGTAGGCCTATATGGATATGTAATTTATCATTTAAATCATATGTACATGTCGTGCTTTTAACCTAAACGAATAGTGAATAGATAGATACTTTATTCATCCCAAATTGGGAAATTATTTTGTTGCAGCACAGTGTTATTGGACACTACAAATTAATAAAAAATATGTAGGAGGAATATAAAATACAAAATACAATACAAATAATTAGCATGAACATCAGATATATTCATATCAACAGTAGCTCAAAAGAGTATCTGAATAATAGAAATATAAAAAAATGTGTATTACTCTATAAAAAAAATCGAAAAGAAAATTATGAATAAAACTGAATATATGAATATTTACTTCAGGAACATAAGAGCAATTTAATATTAAGTACTAGTTTGACTACAGTAGAGTCTCTATCTAAAAAAACATGCATTATATCACGCAATAACGGATACATTTTATGAACAAACATGATTTGAGGTTTATGATGATAGCTAATAGAAAACATCTTATCATGCCAACAAAAAGATTATACAATACGTACTGACTATTACCAGAAATTGAAAGTTACTTTATGATATTACACTGGAATTTGTGAATTTTAAAGTGCTACTAATTTAAGTTTGATATCACACTTAACATTATTTTGAAGTTGAATCAGTCAACATCATTTGGATTATATCATTTGACTTTAGTAATCATACATGGTTATATGGAAGAATTTTTGTTTGTGTCATGCCAATAACTATATGTGATACATGTGATGTTTTTGTTTTACATTTTTGTAATGTAGCAACGATGCCAGGTGGATCCACAAAAAGACAGTTCCCCCATTGTTTGGAAAAATCATACTGCGCAAATCGTACATTAACAAAGGTAAATATAACTTTATATATATATATATATATATATATATATATATATATATATGTTTACTAAAGTATTCATAATACAGTCTATTATACTGTCTCTCGGACAAAGCCATTTTTCATACATAAATGGCAGTTATTTTTGCCTATAAATATCATTGTTTTCTGCAAAACCCAATACAATACAAGTGGCGAACAAAGTGGTGACTTTAAGTTTTTTCTAACAAAAGCCGGAAAGAGTTTTGTCACTCCACAAATGTGCATCACAGTAGGTGTTTTTTAGAACATTACATTTACTGCAAAGTGAATGTGGCCCCTCTGTATACTGTTAATTAGATATCCTAACTTGGTTAGCCTGCTGAATAAATGATCCGGTACATTAACTCTGTAGCATATTTTGTCAGTCTGTACAATCAGTTGAATTTAATTCATTTTCCGATTCATTTTTTTGGGAAGTATTATATTATAATATATATATATATATGGTTAAAAGAAAGAAATAAGCAATACTTTGTTTCCAGTGGCGGCCGGCCCATAGGGGCGCTAGGGGCGCCGCCCCTCCTCTTCCCACATACAAAAAAAATTATTAAAAAAAATATTAAATTAAAAAAGAAATATTTAAAGAAATATATATTTAAAAAATATATATATTTTATATTTTTTATTTTTAATGAACAAGGTAAATATCATACAATTGGTATCAGTAAAATGTATAATCTACAATAAAATCTTGTTTAAAATTGTGTTACGATGTCTAAAGTTACTGATAAGTCACATGTTTCCTGCCTGGCATTGCCCTTGTCATTAGTTTATCATTACGGGGCGCTGCCCCCGAGCCAAACAGCAGCATCCAGCACGTTGCAAAAGTCTCAATAGTAAACTGTGCCGCCGAAACATAATTTCAGCCAATCAGCGCCGTCAAATATTTTGGTCACAAGAGCGCTCACGTTGGCGCCCACGTTGCTTACGTGCGTTGACGTGAGTTGCTTTTTAGACTCGTGAGGAACTGGGGTAGTATCTATAGTAACGCAGTGTAGGCGGAGCCGTGACGTCATCTTCAATGAGCTCCCCAGAAAAACAACACAGCCGTTAGCTCTTAGAACTCAGAGCTCACAGCTCTTCATATCTGTTCAGAAACTAGACAAAAGTTAAACAAGTACAAACCATATACTGTCTGTGTCATAGCGAATACAGTCGCTGGTTTATTTATGTCTGTATAGGCCTTTGTTGTGAGTGTGGACGGTCGGAGCATTTACAACGTTAGCTTAGCCAAATCTCCATTAGAAAACACGCATTTTAAAAGGTTTTTCGTCTGTTTCGTCTGTTTTTTGTCTGCAGACTTGTCAAAGCCTTAATTCATGGTTTTTAATATCCGGTATCAGTATGTTGTTACTTCGGCATCATTTTGTAACGTGTATTACAATTAAATCACGGTCAAATATGTTCATCTTGTTGTAGTTGTAGCCCCCTTGACAGCGATTCTCTCTGTAGTTTAGACTAAGTTCAAGCCAGCCTCCACTCGGAAAAACCTAGTCAAGCCAGCCCTCACGTGATATTGCGGTGCGCGAATATCCTATGCATTACGATAGTCAAAAAAAATCCTCCCTCTGTGTTTAGATGAGAATAAAACAAAAAACTGTCCAGTATCAAAGACTCATTTCACTTCAGGGTGATAGCAGGACATCCCATCTAGTCACTCAGAAAAAATCAGGACATTCTGATGTAGAATTTCAAAATAAAAGACCTTTGAAATTTCTATTGTATGAGTTATCATCCATGTTTTTAGATGAGAATAAAACAAAAACTGTCCAGTATCATAGATCCATCTCACTCCAGGGTGATAGCAGGACACCCCATCTAGTCACTCAGAAAAAATCAAGACATTCTGATGTACAGTTTCAAAATAAAAGACCTCTGAAGTCTCATATATGAGCTATTATCCCTGTTTTTAGATGAGAATAAAACAAAACCTGTCCAGTATCATAGATCCATCTCACTCCAGGTTGATAGCAGGACACCCCATGTAGTCACTCAGAAAAAATCAGGACATTCTGATGTACAGTTTCAAAATAAAAGACCTTTAGAACTAGTAGCAACGTATGGTATCCTCACGTTGCCTACGTTTAAGCCAGAAGGTCAGATACCACACAGATTAAAACCTACTGCCAACTCTCACTTACACTCTGCACCTGCATAAGAGGATTTTACTCTCCATAACAGCAGTAGGCAGAAGTATGTCTTCCTCATTTCAAAAGGGACAACAAAATACATAAGGCTCTAGATATAAAGGCAATTTTTGTGATACACTCTTTAAAACATTTTCACAACAATCTCCACTCATCTTCATGTTGGGAATATCTGACTAATAGAATTACCAGAAGAGATAAGAAATTAAAATACTTTGTGTGAGCCTTTGGACTGTAGTAGTTAGTTTTCCTCAAGTCCGTTTTTCTTCTTGTGCACAGATTTCCTTAAGCTAGTTTATTTTGCAGACAGCTCTGCTGCCAATTCAACATGTTGAATCATCAGCAAAGGTTGTTTGGATTGGCAAAAAATGCCAATGATGCGGGACACACCACAAAAACATGGCCGACGGCCAATGCGGTGTGGTTAACCTGTTAAACCCCAAGGTCCCCGCCGGTGGGGACCCTGTTTTTTTTTTTCAGGACACTGTGTCTCAGGGGATCTTAATATTTAAGAACCTATTAATGTGTTATACCAGATTAACGGAAATAATCTCAGCTAACTGATGATATAAACCATTTTTACCAAAACAAAACACAAGTCTCATAAGAAGCATCTAAATGACCCCTTAGCGAAAAAATCTAACAGACATTGGCACAGAACTCAAGATAAAAGTACCCTTATTAATTATCGTAGCTGCACATACAAGATCTCCGATTAAAGCTGAGGTTCCACAGTTTATTTAAGTATATAGTATCATCACTGAGTGATCTGAACTTGCGACAGGGGAAGCAAAGACAGACATCACAACACATGCCTTTACGTAGCTTCTAGGGAGATCGTCTCACCGTAGCTGTTAATCTGATCAAAAGACGTGTTCAATGGCATTAAAACGAGAAAAAACGCGGCTGAATCGGTTAATCCATATGTTGATAAAGTTTCTGGGCAATAATTGAAATTATTTATAATCCATAATTGAATTGCTGCTGCTTCCGGTCTTGGCTATGCGGCAGTATAATATACACACATGACCAAATAAGGACTATGTGGGAGTTCCCCTCGATTCCATTGGCTCTGACGGTTAGAAAGAGATGTCACATGTCAAAATCCAGCAGGGGGAGCCAGAGATATGAAAAATCCACCCCAATGGCCCCACAAGAGGTTTTTTTTTGCTAAATCTGTCTAAAAATGTCAAATATCAGTTGTTATGCATCAATCTTGATACAGGGTACTTATTATATGTTGTACTTTGGATTCCTAAAGCTTTTAGTCTACTAACCCATCATCCAAGGTTAGTTTTCACTATAAGTACAAAATATGTTTTGGACGGACACTATAATTTACAGTTTTTTACCATGTTCAATCTGAATTTTCTTTAAAATAAAAAACCTCTATATTAAATCTGACTTTTCTACATCCAACTGAAAGGTTTATCATTACTTTGAGAAAAAAGATTATTAATTTAACCCTTTTAGAAGGGAAGATATGGTCATTTGTTCTGGGAATGTCATTTTCGAGCCTGAAACCTGAAAAACAGGCTCGGGGTTTAACAGAGGTGCCTCCTTTGGTTCACTTGTAATGTGGTAGAGTGAATATAACTTCATGGCAGATGCTAATGAATGGCAAAACAGAACAGGAACACAATTGTCTCTTTAGAGAATAGTAGTGGTGTTGCTCTGATGGTTCTCTCAGATTAAGACACACTATAGAGAGTGGACTGCCAACTCTCTTTTTTTAAAGTCTTGCCTTTTTAACACTGCCTGGAAAATCTATCTCTGTCTGTATCTATTTGTGTGATGTTTGTCTATAGGTTTTTCTTTGTTTTTAAGGTCGAAAAACTGAAGGCCCTTGGGTACTTTCCTCTCCTTTTCTGGGGGAAGTACCACAATAAAAATGAGAAGTGGACGGCCCAGCTCCAGTGCCCCTTCGAGCTGCCACTGGTAGCCCATGCGGTCCTGGAAAAAATGGTTTGCCTTTTTTGAAGGCTTTTTAGAAGGTAGTTCACAGCACATTCATGATTCTTTATTAAGTTTAATCCTGTATTGTGTACCTATCCAGATGGATCAGATAGAAATGTTAGTCAGATAATATTTTAGACAACCTAAATTGGTTTTGGGCAATTCATTTATTCCTTTTTCTTTGTTAAACTTTAATATGTTTTGGTTAATCATATTTTCAACCCTGCACTACATCTTTAATGTTAGAGATGGGTACGGAGCCACGGTATTAAACGGGCCCCGGGGCAGAATTATTAAAGACCGTGGTACCAGGAGCGCCGTAAGGGGGTGAAAAGTTAGGACGATTCTAAGGGCCCTTGACTGACGGGGGCCCCAAAATGTTTAGAACATAAAGAAAAAAAAATGTAAGTAACCTTTCATCAATCCTCAATAATTAAAATCAATAGAACGTTATATTGATAAAGTACTCACTAAAATTACGATTCATTTAACTTATTTTCTTCCAAAAGTTAATTATCCAAAAGCCTCTTTACACCCCCTTCTATTTACATGTAATGGTTTGGTCCTGCCTCCAAACGCGGTGCGTGCGGCACCGGCGCTTGCAGAGAGTGAAAGCATGTGGGGAGGGACGCTAGTAGCCTACGTACAGTACGTGTGTTGTACCATGTCTCAACGACTCAAAAAGTCAGGCTCTAAGAAAAGAAGAGAACAGAGAGAAAGACAAGAGAGAGGGACTAAAGGGCGACAGTATGTCACCCAGTTTTTCACAAGAAAAGGTGTGGTCCATGAGTGGTGGAAATTTGTCTGTTAGCTAATGTTTTTTTTTACTAAGCTGACATTAAGTAGACTACCTTTTAATATCTTTACAGAAAATTTAGAGGTTGTTCATTTCACTGCTATTTTAGATTACATTTAAAGGTAGGGTAGGTAATGTACTTCAGAAACACTTTTTGTTGTATTCCATGAAATGCTCTTAACATCCCGATAGCAATGAATATATTAAATGCTTTGACATACAAATACATACAAAAATGTCATCTGTGGAAGCCGTGGCACTGTAAAAAGCACAACCAATCATCTGAGCCGGCCCGGCTAAAATAATTGGATGGCCTACCTGCCTGTCAGCCTTCCAACTGTGCACAAACGTATCTCGTGCCTTCATTGGTCATGTGCGTGTTTAGGTGTGTTGGAGGAGCGGCTCTGTAATGAAGTCTGAAGGAAGGGGCAGATTTTTTTTGGTTGTGTACTTTCAGATTCTATTTAACATTTGCTAAAAACAATGCCACACTTGGTATAGGATATTCAGCGAAATATCCTATGCATTACGGTAGACGCATGTAAAAACTGCCTTCAAAATAAAACCGCCTAAAAAACACACCAAACATATTCATATACTGGAGCTTAAATTAAGAAATATGTAGCCTACTATAATGTGATCAATAATAATTTAAAACAAACTACGTATAACTACCACATTATAACTGAGTGAATGTAAAATGTAAGGATACAGTTATGAAGACATATCTGACATTTCCACTGGGTGACTAATTTCAACTGATGTTGACACCATCTCACAACACTCCTAAAATAACATTACTTTCTGAAGCACAATTTAAAATGTATGCTGTTTAAAATCTCAAATTAGATCTATTGTCCATCTATATTTGGATTATTATTTAATGTAAACTGTCCATAATCAAAGAGTCATTCGAAGTCAATCAAATACTTATTTCACTCCAGGGTGATAGCAGGAGACCCCATCTAGTCAATCAGAGAAAATCCGGACAATCTGATGTAGAATTTCAAAATAAAATACTTTTGAAATCTCATATATGGGCTATCGTCCTTCTGTTTTTATCATGTTTTTTATACAAGAATAAATAAAAAACTGAAATTATCAAATACTTATTTCACTTCAGGGTGGTAGCAGGACACCACAATCTAATCACTCAGAGAGAATCTGGACAATCTGGTGTATAGTTTCAAAATAAAATACCTTTGAAGTCTCATATATGAGCTATCGTCCTTCTGTTTGTATCCAACAGTTAAAATGTTCGAATTACGTTGAACCAGAATTGTCCCCCTTTTTTCTTTAACAGTGAAGAAAATTGGATATGTTAATGATATATTGACCGCAAAACTCAAAATGTCCCCGGTTTTAATTTTGAAAATCTGGTCACCTTACTAATAGATTAACTGAAGGGGTTGGGCCGGAAGCTCCCTAGCTTAGTTAGATGATTGATCAGTAAGTTAGCTAGCGAAATTTAGAAAGACAAGATGGAGAACAGTAAAAAAAGAAAGGGTGGGGCTGAAAAAGCCAGAATGAAAAAACGAAAATTGCTACAGGAAGATGCTGGAAAATGTTCGAAAATCACAGAGCTTTTTAGAAGGGCTCCCGCTCCCAGTCGCAGTAAGGAGGAGAATGAGAAGGAAGATGATGAACCACAGACCCGGCATATGACAGCAGGTGCAGTGTGCAGGGCTGTGTTAATTTATGTTACTGTTAGCAATAGCATTAGTTGACTGAGAAAACCGTCATGAAAAAAGTTTAGCAATGTTACGACTAGTATAATATGCCCCCGGCTGTGATTGACAACCTGGACAGCCAGTCAGAAGCTAGAATGCCAACCTAAAGAGCCAATCAGAACCTAGAACGGGCTGCAGGGCTGTGGCCAGACTATTATATTGTGCATAAAGTTAGATGCATTAGGATAGAGTCATATGCTCATTGTAAGAGCCATTTAGGCACATTATTTTATGGTAATTAGACCCTCCAGAAAAACGCGATTCTGCGATCGCAGAATTTACCGCATAATCAGCAAAATGGCACAGATTTTTAAAAGGCCGCATATTTATCAAAAGGCCGCATAATCCCCGCATTTTTTCACACAAAGTTGAGAAGACAAAAAAGTTAACTCGTCTTGACGTGACGTCATCAGCTCGCGCATCACAGAATGTAAACAACACTGTATAGTGAACGTGTGGAGCTCACACGATAGAGAAAACACCAAGATGAAAAAATCTAATCCATCTCATTTACCGACGAACATTTCTACTAAAGACCGGGCAAAAAGTGTGGGGAAACTATTCTGCACCCCGTGCAACTGTGTGTTGGAGCATAAGAGAACATCGACGTGACGACCCACTTTGATTCATTCAAACATTCGAAAATGCTTTCTGCTGCTGCGGACAAGAAAGCCAAACAACTAACATTCAGCGAGGCATCAACCTCCAAAACCCTTTCGAGGGCTACAAGAAACAAAGTGAGTAGCCTACAAGATTGAAGCTGGTCAGATAACGAACGAGTAAATGAAAACAGAATGAGGCGGAGAAGTGTGTGTGTGTGGGGGGTGGGGGGGGGTGTGTGTGTGTGTGAGATTAAAATAGCCCAATTGCTTTTACAATAAATAAACATTGAATGTGTTTAATTGAATAGTAAAGGGGTTTAACGTTAGTGGCAGGTTGTTTGTGAGAGAGAATAAATAAAGACCAATATTTTAAAAAACATTTATTCTTTTTTCCCGCATATTTAGCATATTTCGCAACTTTCCGCATATTTCGCAACTTCCCGCAATTTCACCGCATAAAATCACATAAAAACCCTGCATGTTTAATCGCATAATCAAGGATTTTTGCCCGCGTTTTTCTGGAGGGTCTAGGTAATGAATTATGCTTTTGTGCGCGAATTGAATATTCTTTAATTTAACTTAAATGAACTGAAATACTGTGAATTATTATCATACTGTTTTGTAACGTGTTATCTTGCTTATGGACAGCTCTAGTTTATGTTTTGTTATTTATAGAAAGCAATCTTAGGGGCGTGCTCGGGTATAAATGACGCTGCCAGCATGCCACAGCAGGAAGTCTAGAGAGCCAAGTTGGGAAAAGTTTTTGACCGTACAAATCCGTAAGACCGAGGGATCTTGTTTGTTTTTTGTTTTTTTAAATACTGTGCAAATGTTGCACGTCAGCAGTGGGCCGCCAGCTGATGTTGAACCTCTAAATAAAGCACCTGAATGGAACGAGCAAGTATCTACTTTTTTGAATATACGCGAGTCAAAACTCAAACTCGCCTCCTAGACTAAGTGGGCTTTGAACATTGATTTTCTTTTGGACAATTGGCCACAACAATAAGTCAAAAACTAACCGACAACGTCGTGACGATTACTAGCGTGTAGGACCTACTATCACTGGAATTGTCGGATGTGGATCTGATCGTGGCTACTGGAGCCGCGGCAGAAACAAAGTGGATCTGATCGTGGCTACTGGGGCAAAGGACCGTTTGGATTATCCTCTACCGTGTGGACATGGACTGCAGGCTTTCACGCTACTCTGCATGCCTTTCCGTTGGAGTTCGAGCCACTGGGTAAAACAGCTGTTGTCTTTTGGTCAGCCGAACCGGTTGAATAATGTCGGAAGACAGCGCCAATGAGGGTGCGTTTACGGTCGACGCCCACAAGAGGGCAGCAAAACCAACAGAAAAGGCCATGGAGCAGCGGCTTCAGCTCTGCATCAATGCAAGGAGAGGTAAATTAAGACAACTCACCGCCAAAATGAATGAAGTTGAGCCTTTAATGGGCAATACCTGTAACTTGATGGAAGTTATCTCAAAGATGAAACTTTTCAAGGCAGTCTTTGAAGAGTTTAAAGACTGTATCTGCTCAGTTGTGCTTTTTATGAACGAAGAAGAAAAGAGCCATGATCAAGAGAGCTGGTTTGAGCCTAAATCTCAGACGTTTCTGGACTTTATTAATGAAGCTGATGTGTGGATTAATTGTGATGAACATTACAAAGAAATACCACAAGCCTGCAATGAGGATGTTTCTCATATGGACAGTGTATCTGTGGTGGCCAGATCCAGTAGAGTAAGCAGGGCTTCATCCGCTTCAACAGCATCCTCAGCACGACTAACGGCCCGTCTACACTACAGGCATCCAAAAAATCTTGAAGCTGGGCGTGTCTGAAGCTTGCCGATTTTTTGCGAGCAACGCGACCAACAACCAATCACATGAATCTCCCGCCCCCGACATACAAAGCAATAGCAATGTTAAAACGAAGTAAACTGGATATAAACTCTCCAAACAGGCGAAAAACCTACCAGTTTCACCCACTGTCTCTGCCACCTCCCTCCATGCCTGGTTCGTCCGGTTTGTATCCCTGTAAATAGTTCTGGTCGTAAAGAACTGGGTGATTTTCTACCGTAATATCTCGTTTGGAATATGAGGAAATGAACTGCGGTCTGGCTCTCCCAGCTTGCACGCGGTTTGATTGGCTGCGCTTGCACTGGCGGGATTTGCATAAACGGGATTTGATTGGCGGATGCCAAGCATCGAGCCTCAAAAGTTGAACATTGTTCATCTTTTGATGCCGATAGATGTTTGTGATGCTTGCAAAGCCATGCCATGCTCCCCACAATGCAGTTCGGCGAAGATTAAAAATCTTCTACGTCACCCCATTCAAGTGAATGGGCGAAGCGTTGAAAGCATTTTTCGATGCCTGTAGTGTAGACGGGCCGTAAGAGAGGAAGTAAAGCGTGCAGCTTTGGAAGCCAAGGCTGCCTCGCTAAAGCAAAGTCAAGCCTTGGCATTTAAGGAGGCACATCTTCGGGCTGAGAAAGAAGAGCTGAAAATTAAAATAGCTTTAGCAGTGTCAAGCGCGAAAATGAAAATATATGAAGAGTATGACGCACAGGATAAGAGTGATGCAATGAACACGTATTTGGACAATGCAAATACACGGTAGAAAGAAGACGCACAAGAGCAAGCCGGGCACAGCCATCCACTAACCCCAAGCAGTCATGTAAACCCGTCAGGTAGGTCTATTTCAGCACCTGGAGCTAGACCTAAAGCACCAAATGCTCTGGACTCAAGTACATTAGCCAGTGGTGCACATCAGCGACAAATTAACTATGAAAAGGACATATGCAAAGTAATCAAGAAGCAGACTGATATAACAGAAATGCTTGTGAAACATCAGCAGCTCGCCCTTCTCCCACAGCGTGATATTCCTGTTTTTTATGGTGACTTGCTCGACTTCAGATCTTTTCTTAAGGCATTCCAACACACAGTCAGCTCCAGAACAAGCAATGCTGCAGATAAGATGTACTTCCTGGAACAGTATACAAGAGGTGATCCCAAAGACATTGTAAAAAGCTGCCAGCATATGCCCCCCGACCGTGGTTTTCAGAGAGCCATGGACATGTTGGAAGACCGCTACGGCAACCCACTGAAGATTGCCACCGCTTTGATGGAAAAGGTGCTAAAATTGCCGCAAATAAAACCAGAGGACTCACATGCACTCAACAAGTTTTCACTATTCTTTTTAAGTTGCAGAAACGCCTTGGAGGATGTGGATTACATGGAGGAGCTGGATAACCCTACAAATATGAGAGTTATCATCTCGAAGTTACCGTATAAATTCATAGAAAGATGGAAGGTGCTGGAATTCAAGATCCAAGAAAGGAGCCAGAGAAGAGTGAGATTCAAAGACTTGGTCGACTTTGTGGATAGACAAGCCAAAATCCTGGCCGACCCTCTCTTTGGTGACCTGCAGGGATCAACTGCCGAAGCGAAAAGCAGGAACATTTTACAAATGGAGAAAAATACCAGGAGTGAAAGGATTAAAGGAAGCATCTTTGCAACCAGTGTGGCCACATCAACAGAGGAAGATAATTGCAAACCACTGACAGTGAATAGCAGGACGTCAAGTAATGTTGCCTTCATGAAGCCATTATGTTCTGCAAAAAGGACCACGCACTATTGGAGTGCCATCAGATTGCAGAAAAAACGCATAAAGATAAGGTGGATTTTATATGGAAATCTGGACTATGTTTTGGATGCCTAGTTAAAGGGCACGTGAGTAAAGACTGCAAAAAGAGAATGACATGCCAAACATGTTCAGAAAGACACCCAAGCTTGCTACACATTCACAGAATAGACAATGTTTCCAATCATGCACGTGCAGAAGGCCAAGAGGCGGCCAGGTCAGACAACACAGTAGTTTCAAGTGCACTGGTGAGCTTAAACCAGGAGACTACTACCTGTGAAGGGGCCGGAGATAGATGTGTTCTTGCTATTCTTCCGGTCTACATCAAAGCAAAGAAAGGAAGCAAGCTTGTGAAAACCTACGCCTTCATGGACCCTGGGAGCTCTGCAACATTTTGCACAGACTCTTTAGCAAGGCAGCTAAACCTGCTTGGAAAAGGAGCGCAGCTTGTCCTAACAACAATGAGCTCAACCAAACAAGTGAAAAGTTATCTGCTGAGAGATTTGGAGGTCAGTGGAATCAAAGAAGATAAGTTTATCAGCTTAAAAAAGGTTTTCACGCAAAAGAGCATCCCAGTAACAAAGGATCATATTCCTCTTCAGAAAGACATTGAAAAATGGCCACGCCTTCAGGAAGTAGAGCTGCCGTGCATCGCTGCTGAGATAGGACTCCTAATTGGAAATGACGTGTATGAAGCTTTCGAGCCAAGAAAAGTCATTCACAGTCAGAACAACGGCCCATATGCCGTAAAGACGGTCCTTGGCTGGACTATTAACGGCCCGCTTAAAGAACAAGAAGACAGTGAGCCAGAAGACGGTGAGCAGCACCAAGTCACAATCAACAGCAATACAATGCAGACTTTCCTGAGCATTGCTACAGCGACAAACTGGAAATATCACAGGAAGACAAAAAATTCATCAGCTCTGTGTCCAGCTTAATCCATCATGCTGAAGGACATTATTACATCAATCTACCTACAAAGACATCATTGGTCAGCTTGCCAAACAATAAGTATGCTGCAGTGCAGAGAGCAATTAACCGAAAGAAGAGAATCAACAAAAAACCCGAATTCCACCAGGAATACACAGACTGTATTAGTGACCTGCTAAGCAAAGGATATGCAGTCAAGGTGCCAGAGACACAACTGAGCCGGCAAGACGACAGAGTGTGGTATATCCCACACCATGGTGTGTACCACCCACAAAAGAAAAAACTCTGGGTGGTCTTTGACTGTGCTGCAAGTTTCCATGGAACTTCAATCAATAACCAATTGCTTCAGGGTCCTGACCTTACAAGCTCCCTCATCGGAATCCTGACACGTTTTAGACAAGAGCATGTTGCAATGATGGCAGACATAGAAGCCATGTACCACCAAGTCAGAGTCCCAGAAGAGGATACAGACCTCCTGCGCTTTTTGCGGTGGCCTAATGGAGACCTCACACAAGAAACGGTTGATTACAAAATGGTTGTACACATTTTCGGCGCCACCTCGTCGGCCAGTTGTGCTAGCTTTGCCTCAAGAAGAGCAGCAGAAGAAAACAGGACTGCGGCATCAACTCAGGCCGTAGAGACAGTTCTGAGGAACTTTTACGTTGATGACTGTTAAAAGTTGGTCAGTAGTGACTCTGAAGCCATGCCTCATTTGTGAATAGGACACTTTAATTTTGCAGTATGGCACAATGCATTACAGGGCGCTTGTTCATCCCTTAAAATACGTATATTTCGTTTGTTTTATGGAAATCCTATGTCAAGGGGTGTAGGTGGATTCCTCCCCCATAAGTAAATGCAAACGTTTTGTTAGGAGTATAATTGAGCTATTGTTAGCCATATTTTTGTTTGGAAATCACTCTTGTTATTATTATTAATTATAAGTCTTCCCGCCTTTATAATTAGGGGCTGGAATTGTAAGAGCCATTTAGGCACATTATTTTATGGTAATGAATTATGTTTTTGTACGCAAATTGAATATTCTTTAATTTAACTTAAATGAGCTGAAATACTGTGAATTATTATTATACTGTTTGTAACTTGTTATCTTGCTTATGGACAGCTCTAGTTTATGTTTTGTTATTTATAGTAAGCAATCTTAGGGGCGTGCTCGGGTATAAATGACGCTGCCAGCATGACACAGAAGGAAGTCTAGAGAGCCAAGTTGGGAAAAGTTTTTGACCGTATAAATCCGTAAGACTGAGGGATCTTGTTTGTTTTTTTTGTTTTAAATACTGTGCAAATGTTGCACGTCGGCAGTTGGCCGCCAGCTGATGTTGAACCTCTAAATAAAGCACCTGAATGGAACGAGCAAGTATCTACTTTTTTGAATATACGCGAGTCAATACTCGAACTCGCCTCCTAGACTAAGTGGCCTTTGAACATTGATTTTCTTTTGGACAATTGGCCACTACACTCATGATATTCCAAGTTACATTTATAATATTATAATTTTTTTTTATTAATATTCAATAAATTAATATTCAATAATAAGGACACAGAGATGTGTGGCCAATTCACTATTGCATTCATTTTAGTGATTGACATTATTGTGCATGATATTGATATAATATTGGTAATTTAATTGATTGCTGATGTTCTTCTTATGCAGTTGACCCTGAGGAAAGTGAGAAAGCTGCAGGGTCCAGTACAGTTCATCCTGAGGAAAGGGAGACAGCTGCAGGGTCAAGTACAGTTGACCCTGAGGAAAGTGAGACAGCTGCAGGGTCAAGTAGAGTTGACCCTGAGGAAAGTGAGACAACTGCAGGGTCCAGCACAGGAGAACCAAAAGACAGGGAGATGCAGACTGATGAAGTGAGCTTTGATTACTTTGCCCGGCCTCAGGCTAAAGATATAAATACATTTTTTGCATACCACCCTCAACAACCCCCAAAACAAACAGTTAAAAATATCTACAACAACAAAGATGGAATCAATAGAAAGTGGCTTACATATTGTGAGAAATCCAACTCACTCTACTGTACAGTATGTTTAGCGTATGCAAAGCCATCTGCAAATGACAGCTCATTCATTAAAGGAGGAATGAAATCTTGGAAGCATGTACATCAAAGAATAGAAGAGCACGAGAAAAACCAAGTCCACAGAGAAAGTGCAGAGGCATATTTTATGAAGGCTAGTAAAGTAGACATAGCAAGCCTACTCAGTGGCAAACAAATTCCTCTACACAGAGACCATGTCAGAAATAAACGGCAAGTCATGGAACGTGTTAGAAGTAGTCAGAGTCATTGGAAAGCGTGGTCTAAGCTTTAGAGGCAACCAATTTGAAGCAGCATACACATGGGAAATAAAAATCACTGCCATTAATCACTCCCTATCCGCTGCATCTGACACACAAACATCTCCCCCAACATCCACCGCCACAATTCCTCCCTCCATCTCCCTTGACCTCCCGAGCCCTCCTCCCCACGGCATTCTCTCCCAGTTCACTCTGGTTACCCCCCCTGAAATACTCCAACCGATCAGCTCCTCCAAACCCACAACCTGCTCGCTTGACCCTCTACCCACCCCTCTTCTGAAGTCCTGCCTCCCCGTCCTTTGCCCCTACATTGTCAACCTTTTCAACTTCCCTCTGCCTTCAAAACTGCTGCTGTCACTCCCATCCTCAAGAAACCCGGTCTGGATCCCTCCTCCCTCAGTAATTACCGCCCCATCTCCAACCTCCCCTTTCTCTCTAAAACAATAGAACGCATCATCTCCAAACAACTCCACCGCCATCTCCAAAAAAATAACCTTTTTGAACCCCTTCAGTCTGGTTTTCGTCCTCACCACAGCACAGAAACGGCACTCATCAAAGTCCTCAATTCCCTCCTCACCTCTGCTGACACCGGTTCCCTCAACATCCTCATCCTCCTTGACCTGAGTGCAGCCATCGATACAGTGAGCCACACCATCCTGCTTACCCGACTCCGGGATATCGGTATCGAAGGTACTGCACTCAGGTGGCTCCAGTCCTACCTCTCAGACAGATCCCACTTCATCTCCCTCAACAATCACTCCTCTACCACAGCTTCAGTCACCCAAGGTGTTCCCCAAGGTTCAGTACTCGGCCCCCTCCTCTTCATCATCTACATCTTCCCCCTTGGTCAGATTCTCCGCCATCACAACCTGGACTTTCACTGCTATGCTGACGACACACAGATCTACCTCAGCACCAAATCCCCCCACAACCCCCCTCTCACACACATCGAATCCTGTCTGACTGCAATAAAATCCTGGATGCAACACAACTTCCTCAAACTCAACAGCAATAAAACTGAACTCCTCCTCATCGGCTCCAAATCCACCCTCAGCAAAACCCCCAACCTGACACTCACCATCGATGGCACCCCTGTTTCCCCCTCCACCCAGGCACGCAACCTTGGCGTGATATTCGACCCCACCCTCTCCCTCGACCCCCACATCCGCCAAGTTGTAAAAACCTCATTTTTCCACCTCCGCAATATCGCCAAACTCCGTCCCTCTCTCACCCGCCCCGCAGCTGAGCGACTCATTCACGCCTTCATCTCCTCCCGCCTTGACTACTGCAACTCACTCCTCTTCGGCATCAGCACAACATCCCTCAACAGACTCCAGCGTGTCCAGAACGCAGCCGCCAGACTCCTCACCCACACCAAATCATGGCATCACATCACCCCGGTCCTCAAAGAACTCCACTGGCTTCCCGTCTCACACCGCATTCACTACAAACTCCTGGTCCTCACCTATAAAGCCCTCCACCATCTGGCCCCCCCCTACCTCACTGACCTCCTCATCCTCTACCAACCACCCCAGTCCCTCAGATCCACCTCAGCCGGTTTGCTCTCAATCCCCAAGGCCAAACTCCGGAGCTTCGGGGACAGAGCCTTCTCTGTGGCAGCCCCGAAGCTCTGGAACTCCCTCCCCCAAGACCTCCGTGAGTCTGATTCCCTCACCCTGTTCCAGTCCCGTCTCAAAACCCACCTCTTCAACTCTGCTTATCCTTAAACCCGCCCCTCCCCCCCAGTAGCGTGGCGTGGGGAAAAAATTAGGGGAAGCCAATAATACGTCCTTTCTTTTGGGGTGGGGGGGGGGGGGTGTGGTGTGGTGGTCAATGTAATAACGTAACCAGATGAGTGATTACAGCGCCCGGTATCATTTTACACACATTTGTATCATACAGATGCAGGACTTACACACGCCTGTTATCTGACCGAATGGTCCGCACGCACTCTCCAGCCGAAACTCTAATAAGCATTCATTCACAAACTAAATCAGGAGACCTTTAACGTTTTACGTCCGGTTCGCTCCTTTGTTCCTCGCTGTACACAGCTACAGTTTGGGCATTGGCCTGTCATCAGATTGTATTTGTTGTTGCTGCTGTAGCGGAAGTTTAGTACAATTATTTTTGATTAAATACTCCAAATCTCCACCCTCCATAATTGCACTTGCTTCAGTTGCTTGCTACTTTCTAACGGCGGTGAGAGTGGTGCAGTGACGCTATCTATCTTCTATAGATTAGATTTATGATTCGAAAATTATAAAAGTAGGGTAGACATGTGGGTATTATCCGACTGAACAAAACGTGCATTTACCTAACAGGTTCGTTTTCCACTGACCTTTTTTCGAGCTATTTTCCAAAATCCTATGGAGAAATCCCATTGCTATTTTGTCGAGGGAAACCGAGCGCAGCTTACTTCCGCTTTTTGGGACGCGTCACTGCACCACTAAGTTAATGCGATTTGATTGGATTGTGAGGCAAGGGAAGCCAGCCGCCTCTGGCTTCCCTTGGCATGGCCCTGACCAATCACAGGTTGGCAGGGGCATGACGTGAGCCTCATCTGATTGGTCAATCCCTCCATTTCTTTTCACCAAGGGAAGCAAATTTCGGCTGGCCTCCTCTCGCAACAGAGAGTGCAATGTACTGGTTCACCATAACATCTAGAGGGGCGCTGTTTCACTCCTTGTAAAATACTCAATGAGAATGGGGGAGAGACGGGCCGGCAGCAACACACAACAAAGAATTTCCGAAACTAAACGAAGTGTTTTTATTTATTTATTAAAATGATAACTACAATCCGAAAAAACAGGGGAAGCCTGGCTTCCCTTGGCCTCCAGGAGAAAACGCCACTGCTCCCCCCTCTGAACCAACATCCTCCTGACTGCTTTTCTGTTTTTGTTTTGTTTTTGATTTGTTTGTGTTTTTTGTTCTTGTTTTGTTTGTCGACCTGACTCATAATGTAAAGCGTCTTTGGGTCTAGAAAAGTGCTATATAAATCCCATTTATTATTATTATTATTATTATTATGGGAGAAAATTGCTGACCATGGCAACTTCTTGGAATTAATCATCCTGCTCAGCAAATACGATGTCTGCCTGCAGGAACATGTCACCCAATGTGTTGAAAAAAGCAAGAAGCTGCATGAGACTGAGTCTAAAGACAGAGGGTGCTTTGTCACTCTGCTCTCAAAAACTACAGTGAACAAAGGGATCAATGTCATCAGCCACTTAATCCAAGAAACCATATCTAGGGAAGTAAGGGAGGCAGGCATGTTTTCTCTGCAAATCGACACCACACAGGATGTTACATCTACAGACCAGTGTGCTGTTATCCTCAGGTATGTGACAGATGTGGTCCACGAGAGGCTCATAGCTGTGGTTGACTGTGAGTCATCAACTGGACAATATTTTGTAGAGCTACTGAAGAAAACTCTGGCAAAGGTGGACATTGATCTTCGGAATTGTGTGGAAAACTCAACCGATGGAGCGGCAAACATGCAGTGCATATACAAGGGGTTCACCACCTTGCTCTCCGCAGAGTCTCCCAAACAAGTGCACATCTGGGGCTACGCACACGTCCTGAACCTTCTGCTAGGAGACACCACAGGTGTTGTGATAGCCAGTGCATCGCTCTTCTCACTTCTGAATGATGTTGCTGTGTTCATCAGAGAGTCATACAAGCGTATGAACATGTGGGAGGAAGTGAGGGAAGACACACGACACAGACGGCTGTCTCCAATCGGGGAGACAAGGTGGTGGGCCAAGGATCAGGCTCTGAGCAAGATATTCGGGTGTTTTGGCAATCCTGACCGTGCCTTGTTTATTAACTTGGTGTCAACATTAACAAGGATTGAAGAAGAGGACTCCATGAAGCCAAATGTCAGAGCAAAAGCCAGGGGGTACACAGAGTCTCTCCTAAGGTTCGAGACAATACTGACCGGTCAGATCTTTCTCCGAATATTTGAAATCACGTCACCCCTCTCCAAGTATCTCCAAACCAGCGGCATGGACTTACTGACTGCCCATCAGTTAGTAATAGGGACCCAAGAGAGCCTCAACAAGTGTGTCAGGGGTTTTGATGAGGTGAAAAGAGCAGCAGATGCATTTGTGGACTGGGCCAATGCCAAGCTGCAGGAGAAGGAGGACTGTGAAGTTATGGTCCAAGCTGTGCTCCCAGAGAAACGCGTCAGGAGAAAGAAGGCCATGCCAGGTGAGTTGGCTGAAGATGAGTCTGTGTCAGACGCTGAGGCAGACTACAGGATCAAGGTCCACAATGTAATTCTGGACACAGTCACAGAGAGCATTCAGAGTCGCTATGCTGCAAATGGACCACTCTGCGCAGACTTTGCATGTCTTGATCCTCGGAATTTCCCTAAAATAAAGGAAATGGGCCTTCCAACAGAAGCATTGCAAAAGCTGAGTGAATGCTTGCAGAAGTATGATGAAAGAGCCACTGCTGGAAGACTGCAGGCTGAGCTGTCAAGCCTAGCCAACTGTTGGGAGAGACTGAAGATGCCCCATTTGGATGCATACAATGTCAGGACAACCGGAGGGGAGGATGGAAGAGAAGAAGACCTAGAGCTAGAGAACAGTTGCAACTACTGCAAAAACTGTTCTATTTGTGTGCATCATGTCTTGTCACAGTACAACTTGCTGACTGATGCCTATCATGTCATTGGATTGGGCTACAAGTTCCTCCTCACACTGTCATTCAGTCAAGTTGCCTGTGAGAGGACCTTCTCCACACTGAAATATGTGAAGAATCGACTGAGGACCACCCTGACCCAAGAGCATATGGAGGCATTCATGCTCATGTGCACAGAGAAGGAGATTCTGATGGCTCTGGACACTGATGGAGTGATTGACAGGGTCGCAGAGACAAGTGAGCTGCTGCGACACCTGCTGGTGATGTAAGGTAAGTGGTGTAAGGCTGAGTGAGTGACTAGTGAGTTTGAGTTGAGTTACTTGAAAAACTAAAGTGAAACTTGATTTATTTTATTGCAGGGTCTGATTATTAAATGTCCTTGTTTATTTGTGAGATGCAGTGGCATAAAGAAAATGCTTACTTTGTTTGGTAGTACTAGTAGGTAAAAAAAACACTGGTTTTCTTGTTCCAGTCTGTTACTGTCACTTTGTTTTTGACACTTTAAAATACTGCTATCCTACAAAAATGCTGTAAAAATCAGATTTATTATGTAATAAAAAAACATTTTCCGAGTAAAACATGTTTTATTGAAGAAAAACAAATTCTGATTTTTTTTTTTCTTCCCTTTATTATTCAATATCGCGATAAATACCGTACCGTGGACTTGTTATCGCGACATTATCGTACCGTGAGTTTTTGGTATCGTTACATCCCTAGTATACAGTATATGAGCATAGTAGATGTATAATTTATCTGTAGGCAACAAGGGTGGCCCGCATGCATGGGCGGCGGCCCGGTGTGTGGGCCGGTGCGTCTAAACGTCCCGGGCTGAATTTGTGTCCCAGTCCGCCCCTGCTTCGCTGGTACTTATAGCAAGGGTTCCCATAGTGGAGAATTTTTTTTAATTATCATTAATAATAACGTTTGCATAGACATTTTCAGGGGAGGACTAGCCATCTATATAATTTCCCCGCAACGAGGCTCCCCCTTTGACAATCCACTAGCGCAGTGTTTCTCAAACTTTTTTTTCACTCCCCCCATCGACAGGGGGTCGCCAGTCTCTGGCACTGTTATTTTGGCGGTCGCGGGCTGAAAAGTTTGGGAACCCCTGGCTTATAGGATCCAGTTCAAAATCCTCACTCTCACCTACAGAGCATTGCACGGTCAGACTCCTGCATATGTGTCAGGTAAAATATGCTCAGTCCACTGTCTGTCCTACTTAATCACCTTAAGACCCGTGGTGATCGAGCGTTCGAGGCCGCGGCTCCTAAGCTATGGAACGCTCTGCCCGCTCACCTACACTCAAGGTCTCTGTTGACTCCTTTAAAACTAATTTAAAGACATTCCTGTTTGGGCAGGCGTTTGAGTAACCTGTGTGCTTTTATTTTATTCTACACTCTAAAAACTAAAACGATGATGTACTCAATTTTATTGGTGAAACAAATTTACACTTAGAAAATATTGAGTCAATCTTAAAGCTGTGAAATCATTTAAATGTACCTTATGAATTGAATAAATGTAAGTAAAAAAAATCAAGTAGGTCTAAATAACTACATTTAGTACCATAACATAAAAAAATTGAGTAAATATAATTAAAATCCTAAGTCAATGGAATAGTAACCCTAAGTCAAAACCACTGAAAAAAATGTATAGATACTTAAATGCTAGGTAGATGTAACTGAAAAGGAGACTATTATTTAACAAAACAAATGTGTGAAATGTACTCAATTTTCTTAACTACATTTAGTTAAAACTGGACTATTAATTATATAAATATATGTGTTACATTTACTTATTTTTGTAACTGTATTTACCCTTTACTCCAGGAGTGCTTTACCTGAGGTCAATACTTCTAATAAAACCAAATGATAAAACATAAAGCAATTGTACACATTGACATCTTAATTACACATTTATTGTTCAAATTTGACCAGTATAAAACATGACATTAAGTCTCAACCTGGTTTACTTTGCACATTACATTTGTAACAATTAGGGGCTGTTCTTGACACAATAAAATCGTATTCAACTAACACTCAAAGAAATATGATGACTAATCGATTACTCAATTAAATCAACAGATTATTCACAAAGAATCACACAAAAACAACACTTTAAATCCTTGTGTTTACCAGAGATATCTATGAGTGGCCATTATTCAGAAATACAGTTCACATGTGAAGCACTCTCTCACACACAACTGAAACCAAAATCATTTACAAAGATATGTAAACATCTCTCACACACACACACACACACACACACACACACACACACACACACACACACACACAAAGACACACACACGTGTGAGGGTTTTCAGTTGAAACGGAAGTCGTTTTAAAAAAACAGCAAAGAAGCACAAATAAAAAAATAAAAACCACAATATTATTTCAATTTGCGATTGTTCCATCATGTCTGCTCAGCAGCATACACAAATCTTAACTGAGGCTGCGGCGTTAGTAGTAAGATTCATCCCGCTTTCATCTCATTAGTATGCATAGAGGGTGACAGGTGCTGTGACAGGTCACACCTTCCCCTACTTATGCTAATGAGCTAAGTCCCGCCTCCCCTTTGATCGAGGTGTGAGATCTCAAGTAGGTGTGATATCCTAAGTAGGTGTGAGATCCGTCGATAGGAGGGGGTTGATGTGTATTCACAGGTGTGAAAAGCCCCCACTGTTGCGCCTTATGGTGTATCATAAAAAATGTTTCAATCACATTAGTATGCATAAAAAGTGACAGGTGGGCCCGCCCCCAAGTCTATTAAAACAAAATGCCGCTTCCATCACATTAGTATGCATAAAAGTGACAGAAGGGCCCGCCCCAATTATGTGATGTCAGAAGACCGAGGGGGTGGAGTGAGATTAAAAAAAAAAGAACCCCGTGCAGATAAAAAGCCAGTCATTTCCAATCATCAAGTCATCTCTCCAAAAAGAAAAAATGGCCAAGAGACGCCTCGATATGGGTTTAATCAGCGAGACGCCTGTGACAACTTACCGCCATCCGTCCGGAGCGCCAGTCAAGAAACGGATGCAGTATCTGTGCCGGGTTCAAACACCTCCGGTCGAAGATCTTGAAGAGAAATGGCTTCTGGAAAATGAACATGTTTGGGGATACGTATTCAACTATATGGCGAATGAACTGCATTTCTACAACCTGAAGAATGGAGAAACGTATGGACCCCACAGTGTTAAAGCGACGTTGACCTCAACAGATTGGGCTGTGTTAACTCTGGTGTCTTCCAGAGATCTCCACGCAACCATTGTATCGGAAGAAGTAGTGCATCAAGAAAATACTGTGAAACCAGCGGTGTACAAGATATTTGCAACAAAAAGCAAAGAAACGCAAACAAAAAGCGAGATCAGAGAAGAGTTCTCACCGTTACCCCTCAATGTGGAGGAAGAAGAAGGAAATATCCCCCCGCCGCCAGAAGTGAAAAGAGTCCTGACAAGCACCGTCTGGGAAACTAAAAGTGGACCATCTGTGCGATGGTATTACCGCGCAAGCCGTTTGCTGACGCAGGGGGGAGGGGTTCTCTCTAAAACAGTGTCCTGCCATCTCTCTCTGTTTCTGCTGATGTGTAAAATATACAAAATAACGTTTTATATACTTACTCTCTTGTTAAAAGGTGATGAAGTTTGTAGCGTAAGCCAGCCATCAGTATTCTAGTTTTAAGGATCGAAGGATCCAATGTATTTTTAAATGGAGCAGAAATAGAACTAGTCTCCCAGTGCAAGTATCTTGAACAGGGAGTGTCATATTGGACTCGCACTTGACTTTTTAAGAAACATATCCAGAAAGTAACCAATACCATTAAATTCAACTTGCAACATTTTAAACAAATTAGACCTTTTTCTTAACTGTCAATGCTGCAAAGTCATACCTCCACTGTATGATTCTATCCCACATTGAATACTGTTTTACAAACTGGTCGTTTGCTTGTGCCACACACCTGAAACCCATAGAACAGCTGTTCAAGAGAGCTATCCAGGTGTTTGACAGAAAGCCACAGTCATACCACCACTGTACCATCCTTGAATATGCTGCTCATGCTCTTTCTGCATATCGTGTATTTATTTTTGCTGTATGTATATATATAAATGTCATGTTCTTATATGCTGTATGTGACGGGACTATAGATGGAAATTAGCTCAGAGCTAAAATCCGGCTCATTTACACTTGTAAGCATTATATTTGTTTTAAAGTGTTCATCAATGTGCACTACGGTAGCCCTGAAGAAAATTAAACATTAAAAGATGTTATCGATGTCCCCATTCCCAGTTTGTTTTGGGAATAATTGCGATGTTTACTATGTTTTTGGTAGCTCTTACCAAAACAGAATTTTTGTAAAAGACTGCGACTCTAAAAGGCAAGTTTGTGATTTTAACACTGTTTCGATGAAACAATACATTATACAATATTACGACTTTTTTGCCATATTTTTAACACAATCTTTTTTTTGTGGTTGTAGGGCTTCAAGATATTTTGCATGTCATGCATAAACACGGTGTCATCTTTTCCTTGAAACTGACGTGCTGCCCGTTTTACAAAACAAGTTATTTTTCTGCTTCTTCATCCTCTGAATTTTCCTCCCCCGTCCCTCTTCCTTAAGCCAGCACAACAAGAATCAAGGTGGATCTGTGAAATGAAACACCTCTTCCCAAAGCGTGACTTCCCTATTGAGAGCATGCGTCTAGGGCAGTAGGGTCTAAACCAGTGGTTAATTTGAGCCGGATCCTGCCGGAACAGGATCCGGCACCTCTTCATTTTGGCCACCCTGTGTTCCGGCACCTATTTGGGCAGATCCGGTACCTCTCACAAAAAATAAAAATGTAAATGGTTAAAATGAAATAAAATATGCAGATATTAATTTACAGAAAAAATCCCAAGAATTTCATGTCGTTTATTAAGATTAAGATTTGAAAGAGTCGGAGATCTGTGTTGACGCACTGAAAAGCTGGACCAACGGACAAACGTCTTTCACTTTTGATATTCGCCACATGAGGAGCACGTCGCAGAGAGGAAGAAACGGTGATTCAATGCAAGCATGTCAAAAAGACAGTTAAATTGACTGTCTTTCTTCAAAAAGAAGGAAGAGGTAATAGACACTTCAAAACTAGTCAGAAAAGCCTCCACAAGCAGCGACGAGGGCAGCTGCAGCGGTCATGTTGATGGTCAAAACCAGGAGGAGGTTAGCGCCGCAACAGCTAGCCAGCTAGCTAACCGACAGCTAGCCAAGCCCGGGCAGCGGGTCAGGTTCACCGCCAGCCGGAACAGGAGCCAGCTACCGTCAGCCAGGTGGACCACCAACAGCAACGGGTGGGTACCCTGGCATCAACTAGCCCGGTACAACAGCCGGAGCAAGAGGCGAGCGGAACCGCGACATCAGCTGGCTTACAGCAGGAAGATTCAGTAGGAGAGGAGAGCGCATTGAGCGTAGAAGAGTGTGGGACGTCCAGCGACAGGTCAGTTTTTTCTAACTGTGGCCAAGAACTTGGAGGACCGTATGTTATCTCAAGGAGGCCGGATGCCAGATAAAACTGGATATAACAAGTTCATTGAGGAGTTGAAGGTGCTTTACGCACAATACTGGCCCGAGGACGCAGGTGCGCTGTATGGAGAGACTGAGGTCGAGCCACTGTGTCAGCGCTTCAACATTGCCAACCCGCGCGCAGTCATACGGAATCACAGCCCTTCAACTCTGGGCTAATATGTTGTCACAAGTAGGACTATGCAGTTAATTAGGTCACATCACATTCAATGTAAAAACGTTTTCTACTTTTTTTTTGGACATGTCTCAAAAATGTAGCCTAGCCAGCCCAGGCTATCGTTACTTACGATGTATGCCTCCACTCGCTCGTCTCCCGGCGCAGAAGCACCTGCTGGGGCGGTGACCACGGCATCAAATAGGTCCGTCAATTTAGAATATTTAGCAGCCTCCACCTCCAGAGACTTCAGCTTTTTAAGTCGCAGTTTTTAAGCACCACCCGGGCGTTTCTTCTGCTTATCCATTTTCAGCTCAGCAGCAGGCAGCCCGTCCCGCGACTCCCACCCATGCCATGAGGTCCTGCCCCACCCTGGTTTGTGTTGTGATTGACAGCACTGTCAGGGCTCTCTGAGCTTATCAGCTCATGATTGATTGACAATGACAAACAATAGACCAATAATATGTGTCGATGCTGGCAACACACTGCTAGCCCTCTGTAGCCAATTGGCCGGCCCAATTGGAGGGAATTTAGAGGGAAAAAAACGAAAAGAAAAAAAAAACATTGCGGACCGGCCCACATTGGGTCAACGGCCCACCGGGACGATGCCCGGTATGCCAGATGGCCAGTCCACCCCTGCATACGGGCCTACAGAACATACAGAGACTCAGATGGTAAAGACACCCCCGATGAGCTGATGGAGTTACTTGTTGCTGTCAACAGCATTCCCATTGCAAGTGCTGAATGTGAGCGCGGATTTTCTCAAATGAACTTGATTCACATCCACCATGTCATCTTTACTCTTCCTAAATATTGTTGGACCCCCCCTGGCTAAATTCAATCCAGTCCCGTACGTGAGGTCCTGGGTGGCCAAAGGACACAGAACTGCCACAGACACACGCAGTAAAAGCAGAAAAAAAGAGATAGAGGACAATCCGGACATGCTCGTGATGTGGGGTGTTTTAAACAACTAAATATGGTGAGCAAACATACTGTCTATTAATAGGCCGCCGTGCCAATCTTTGAATAGGCCTAATAAATATTTTTTTTACACGTTAAACCTGTTGAGAAATTAATTGCTGGCTGTATACTGAAGTCCCACCTGTGGTGATGTGGGTATTTGCCTATGTTGTGCGTACTAGCCTAAACAATTATAAATTATCGTCATAACATTTATACCATAGATACTATTTGAAATTGAGGCTTGTAAGTCCCACAGCGTTGCAAGTGGACATTTTCATGTTGTTTTCAGCACCTTTTCTGTATACGTTCCGGGACCTGTACGCGTCTCGTCATCCCTGAGCTGTCATATGTACTTTGCGTTCCGGCACCTTATGATTTACAAATTAAGCACTGGTCTAAACCAATTGGCCAGATATACTAACATGCAGAACGTACGGTATGTTTGAAGACTAACCATTTATCCAGTTCAAGCTGTCTTTAAGATGTGACAATGCGCTCTGACTATCCCCCGTAAAATGGTGACAAACGATTACTTATTCTTAAATTTGACCTCTTGCTGCTTGGTTAAAAATGATAGATGAAAAAATAACTTTAAAAGAAAAGACTCAAACAGCGAGGGACATTATACTGGTGAAAAAATTCTCAACGACGATTTTCAGTAAACGATCAATCAAAATCGAAGGATCCAATGTATTTTTAAATGGAGCAGAAATAGAACTAGTCTCCCAGTGCAAGTATCTTGAACAGGGAGTGTCATACTGGAACTCGCACTTGACTTTTTAAGAAACATATCCAGAAAATATCCAATACCATTAAATTCAACTTGCAACATTTTAAACAAATTAGACCTTTTTCTTAACTGTCAATGCTGCAAAGTCATACCTCCACTGTATGATTCTATCCCACATTGAATACTGTTTTACAAACTGGTCGTTTGCTTGTGCCACACACCTGAAACCCATAGAACAGCTGTTCAAGAGAGCTATCCAGGTGTTTGACAGAAAGCCACAGTCATACCACCACTGTACCATCCTTGAAAATCACAATTTCTTGAGTTTTTGACATTTTTATGTCTTTTAAAAGTATGTGTTTTTAAAAAAATTATATTTACATGGGCTGGCCCCCCTCCCCTTGGGGGAATTCATCCACAGAAAACACAGTGGACGCAGCACTAGGTCAGAAACCAGAGGAGACTGTGAGGTCCACCACAGACGGACCACCTTTGACAAAATGTCCTCTCCATTAAAGGCAGCTCATTGTGGAATAGCCCCCCAACTGAGATACGGGATTGTCCCAATCTCAATAGTTTTAAAGGTCAACTTAAAGAATGGTTGAGCAACAAACAGACGTGTAATCACTGTTAAATAAATGCACTTTAACACAGGGGTATCTCCTCTTGCACTTTATGTATTGCTTTTATCTTATCTTGCACTTTATATATCATAGCTGCTACATTGTACTGCCATGTGGTAAATGCTTGTATGCTGCTCATGCTCTTTCTGCATATCATGTATTTTATTTTTGCTGTATATATATATATATAAATGTCATGTTCTTATATGCTGTATGGGACGGGACTACAGATGGATATTAGCTCAAAGCTAAAATCCGGCTCATTTACACTTGTAGGCATTATTTTTTGTTTTAAAGTGTTCATCAATGTGCACTACGGTAGCCCTGAAGAAAATTAAACATTAAAATATGTTATCGATGTCCCCATTCCCAGTTTGTTTTGGGAATAATTGCGATGTTTACTATGTTTTGGTAGCTCTTAACAAAACAGAATTTTTGTAAAAGACTGCGACTCTAAAAGGTAAGTTTGTGATTTTAACACTGTTTCGATGAAACAATACATTATACAATATTACGACTTTTTGCCATATTTTTAACACAATAAACTTGTACCTTTTTTTTTTTTGTGGTTGTAGGGCTTCAAAAATCTTTGCATGTCATGCATAAACACGGTGTCATCTTTTCCTTGAAACTGACGTGCTGCCCGTTTTACAAAACAAGTTATTTTTCTGCTTCTTCATCCTCTGAATTTTCCTCCCCCGTCCCTCTTCCTTCAGCCAGCACAACAAGAATCAAGGTGGATCTGTGAAATGAAACACCTCTTCCCAAAGCGTGACTTCCCTATTGAGAGCATGCGTCTAGGGCAGTAGGGTCTAAACCAATTGGCCAGATATACTAACATGCAGAACGTACGGTATGTTTGAAGACTAACCATTTATCCAGTTCAAGCTGTCTTTAAGATGTGACATTGCGCTCTGACCATTTCCCGTAAAATGGTGACAAACTATTACTTATTCTTAAATTTGACCTCTTGCTGCTTGGTTGAAAATGATAGTTGAAAAATAACTTAAAAAAAAAAAAAAAAGACTCAAACAGCGAGGGACATTATACTGGTGAAAAAAACTCTCAATTATACAGATGACTCCCCCTCCACTCAACGCAATAAGTCCCTCCCTCCACTCAACAAAGCATCTAAAACTAAGGACCCCACTAAGACGACAGTTTGAAAACTAGCTATGGATCTGAGAAAAACCAAGTCTCCCCCCGTGAGTTGCAGCCAGGAACAAACTCCTGGACTACCATCATCACCACCATTCTGGACACCCTAATCTTGCAGTACTACTGCTGCTTATTTTGCTCATTGGGCCAAGACGTCTCTGTTTATGGACACAGTGAAATCAGTGTTGGATGATATTGTGGAGGGGGTGATACATCGGTACAGAGAAGAAATATGCAACGGATGCCGAGTCAGTCACCCCGGCCAGAGGCAACACGATTGTCTGAATGACATGCCCGATTTTTTCTTCAGAAACAATTACAACACGTTAATGAAAAGACTCTGGCTCACCGACTTCATGACTGAGATCGACCAGACTCTTGTTGATAAAGAAATTTTCACGGATGATTGGAGGATCCAAGGCGCTTCGGAGGCTTTTCTGCACAATCTCAAAAATTCTAGACGCCTCAAGGAGAGACTTGAAAAGATCCGCCGAGTTGGATGGAGAAGAAGAAGACTAATAACCTGCGGTTGGTTGAAGCCAGGGATTTTTTCCTTTTCGATACATTGACTTTTTCTTTAAAGTAAAATAAAAATGGGGAACTACTATGCAAAACGCTCGGTATATATTGATCAGAATGTAGTCAATACCCTTTTAATAAGTGTTGTGATGAGGACGATTGAAAACCGAGTGAATAGTGATCCCCGTGTAAACAGAATGGCTGAAGTTTGTAAACTAGAAGGCATTTTGGATATCGTTCGTTCTGGCAGTACTATTCCTGGTCATTGGGAAACGATTGTAAACTAAACATTTAAAGTGGTCCTGGAATCTTCATTTTCCGAAACATTCTGTAACATTACCGAAGAAATGAAACAAACATCAAACGTGTATCATGTGCTCTCATTGTATGCTCTGTTTGTAGATGTAATGCATCTTTGTGTCAAAAACAGCATACACATGAATATTTTGACTGAAGTGAAAAAACTCCATCATGATATCTCCATTAATCTGGGGAATTCTAAGCTGGAGACGGTCCTGGGGATGTTACAATCAGTATAACTATTGATTTTTGTGTGTGAAAATGTTTAAATGTAAATAGGACATTTTCTTTTTTAAATAAAAAAAAAGTGTTTTTTACATTTTAAAAACTGTTGTCTTCATTATAGCAGGGGGAGCGTGTCTGATACATGTGTATTACAGTCCTTCACATGCACTGTTGTCTTCATTATAACAAGGGGAGGGTAACAGTGAAGATGTATGATACATGTGTATTGAAACGTGCGTATTATACCCCCACTGAAACACGGAAACACAGAAAACACTGAAACCACTGAAACACTGAAAAAACACAGAAACACTGAAACACAGAGACACAGAACTACAGAAACACAGAACCACAGAAACACAAAAACATGGAAACACCGAAACAGAGACACAGAATTACAGAAACACAGAAACACAGAACCACAGAGACACAGAAACACAGAAACACAAAAACATGGAAACACAGAAACACAGAAAACACAGAAACACAAAAACACAAAAACACAGAGAAACACAGAAACACAAAAACACTGAAACACCGACACACCGAGACACAAAAACACAGAAACACAGAAACACAAAAACACAGACACAAAGAAAACACAGAAACACAGAAACACCGACACACAGAAACACAGAACCACAGAAACACAGAAAACACAGAAAACACAGAAACACAGAAACACAAAAACACAAAAAATACAAAAACACTGAAACACCGACACACAGAAACACCGAAAACACTGAAAACACAAAAAACAGGCTTGTGTGCTAGTATGGTTTTTGAATAAACACATCAGTATTTTAAAAAGTCGATGGGAGGCTGATACTATTTGACTTTTTAAAATACTGATGTGTTTATTCAAAAACCATACTAGCACACAAGCCTGTTTTTTGTGTTTTCAGTGTTTTCGGTGTTTCTGTGTGTCGGTGTTTCAGTGTTTTTGTATTTTTTGTGTTTTTGTGTTTTCTGTGGTTCTGTGTTTCTGTGTTTTCTGTGTTTCTGTGTGTCGGTGTTTCTGTGTTTTTGTGTTTCTGTGTTTCTGTGTTTTTTTTGTGTTTCTGTGGTTCTGTGTCTCGGTGTGTCGGTGTTTCAGTGTTTTTGTGTTTCTGTGTTTCTGTGTTTTTGTGTTTTTGTGTTTTTGTGTTTCTGTGTTTTTGTGTTTTTGTGTTTCTGTGTCTCTGTGGTTCTGTGTTTCTGTGTTTCTGTAATTCTGTGTCTCTGTGTTTCGGTGTTTCTGTGTGTCTGTGTTTCTGTGTTTTCTGTGTTTCTGTGTTTCCATGTTTTTGTGTTTCTGTGTCTCTGTGGTTCTGTGTTTCTGTAGTTCTGTGTCTCTGTGTTTCGGTGTTTCTGTGTGTCTGTGTTTCAGTGTTTCTGTGTTTTTTCAGTGTTTCAGTGGTTTCAGTGTTTTCTGTGTTTCTGTGTTTCTGTGTTTCCATGTTTCTGTGTTTCTGTGGGGGTATAATACGCACGTTTCAATACACATGTATCATACATCTTCACTGTTACCCTCCCCTTGTTATAATGAAGACAACAGTGCATGTGAAGGACTGTAATACACATGTATCAGACACGCTCCCCCTGCTATAATGAAGACAACAGTTTTTAAAATGTAAAAAACACTTTTTTTTTATTTAAAAAAGAAAATGTCCTATTTACATTTAAACATTTTCACACACAAAAATCAATAGTTATACTGATTGTAACATCCCCAGGACCGTCTCCAGCTTAGAATTCCCCAGATTAATGGAGATATCATGATGGAGTTTTTTCACTTCAGTCAAAATATTCATGTGTATGCTGTTTTTGACACAAAGATGCATTACATCTACAAACAGAGCATACAATGAGAGCACATGATACACGTTTGATGTTTGTTTCATTTCTTCGGTAATGTTACAGAATGTTTCGGAAAATGAAGATTCCAGGACCACTTTAAATGTTTAGTTTACAATCGTTTCCCAATGACCAGGAATAGTACTGCCAGAACGAACGATATCCAAAATGCCTTCTAGTTTACAAACTTCAGCCATTCTGTTTACACGGGGATCACTATTCACTCGGTTTTCAATCGTCCTCATCACAACACTTATTAAAAGGGTATTGACTACATTCTGATCAATATATACCGAGCGTTTTGCATAGTAGTTCCCCATTTTTATTTTACTTTAAAGAAAAAGTCAATGTATCGAAAAGGAAAAAATCCCTGGCTTCAACCAACCGCAGGTTATTAGTCTTCTTCTTCTCCATCCAACTCGGCGGATCTTTTCAAGTCTCTCCTTGAGGCGTCTAGAATTTTTGAGATTGTGCAGAAAAGCCTCCGAAGCGCCTTGGATCCTCCAATCATCCGTGAAAATTTCTTTATCAACAAGAGTCTGGTCGATCTCAGAAAATGAAGTCGGTGAGCCAGAGTCTTTTCATTAACGTGTTGTAATTGTTTCTGAAGAAAAAATCGGGCATGTCATTCAGACAATCGTGTTGCCTCTGGCCGGGGTGACTGACTCGGCATCCGTTGCATATTTCTTCTCTGTACCGATGTATCACCCCCTCCACAATATCAACCAACACTGATTTCACTGTGTCCATAAACAGAGACGTCTTGGCCCAATGAGCAAAATAAGCAGCAGTAGTACTGCAAGATTAGGGTGTCCAGAATGGTGGTGATGATGGTAGTCCATGAGTTTGTTCCTGGCTGCAACTCACGGGGGGAGACTTGGTTTTTCTCAGATCCATAGCTAGTTTTCAAACTGTCGTCTTAATGGGGTCCTTAGTTTTAGATGCTTTGCTGAGTGGAGGGAGGGACTTATTGCGTTGAGTGGAGGGGGAGTCATCTGTATAATTGAGAGTTTTTTTCACCAGTATAATGTCCCTCGCTGTTTGAGTCTTTTTTTTTTTTTTTTAAGTTATTTTTCAACTATCATTTTCAACCAAGCAGCAAGAGGTCAAATTTAAGAATAAGTAATAGTTTGTCACCATTTTACGGGAAATAGTCAGAGCGCAATGTCACATCTTAAAGACAGCTTGAACTGGATAAATGGTTAGTCTTCAAACATACCGTACGTTCTGCATGTTAGTATATCTGGCCAATTGGTTTAGACCCTACTGCCCTAGACGCATGCTCTCAATAGGGAAGTCACGCTTTGGGAAGAGGTGTTTCATTTCACAGATCCACCTTGATTCTTGTTGTGCTGGCTGAAGGAAGAGGGACGGGGGAGGAAAATTCAGAGGATGAAGAAGCAGAAAAATAACTTGTTTTGTAAAACGGGCAGCACGTCAGTTTCAAGGAAAAGATGACACCGTGTTTATGCATGACATGCAAAGATTTTTGAAGCCCTACAACTACAAAAAAAAGATTGTGTTAAAAATATGGCAAAAAAGTCGTAATATTGTATAATGTATTGTTTCATCGAAACAGTGTTAAAATCACAAACTTGCCTTTTAGAGTCGCAGTCTTTTACAAAAATTCTGTTTTGGTAAGAGCTACCAAAAACTTGGTAAACATCGCAATTATTCCCAAAACAAACTGGGAATGGGGACATCGATAACATCTTTTAATGTTTAATTTTCTTCAGGGCTACCGTAGTGCACATTGATGAACACTTTAAAACAAATATAATGCTTACAAGTGTAAATGAGCCGGATTTTAGCTCTGAGCTAATTTCCATCTTTCGTCCCGTCACATACAGCATATAAGAACATGACATTTATATATATACATACAGCAAAAATAAATACACGATATGCAGAAAGAGCATGAGCAGCATATTCAAGGATGGTACAGTGGTGGTATGACTGTGGCTTTCTGTCAAACACCTGGATAGCTCTCTTGAACAGCTGTTCTATGGGTTTCAGGTGTGTGGCACAAGCAAACGACCAGTTTGTAAAACAGTATTCAATGTGGGATAGAATCATACAGTGAAGGTATGACTTTGCAGCATTGACAGTTAAGAAAAAGGTCTAATTTGTTTAAAATGTTGCAAGTTGAATTTAATGGTATTGGTTACTTTCTGGATATGTTTCTTAAAAAGTCAAGTGCGAGTCCAATATGACACTCTCTGTTCAAGATACTTGCACTGGGAGACTAGTTCTATTTCTGCTCCATTTAAAAATACATTGGATCCTTCGATCCTTAAAACTAGAATACTGATGGCTGGCTTACGCTAAAAACTTCATCACCTTTTAACAAGAGAGTAAGTATATAAAACGTTATTTTGTATATTTTACACATCAGCAGAAACAGAGAGAGATGGCAGGACACTGTGTTTTAGAGAGAACCCCTCCCCCCTGCGTCAGCTAACGGCTTGCGCGGTAATACCATCGCACAGATGGTCCGCTTTTAGTTTCCCAGACGGTGCTTGTCAGGATTCTTTTCACTTCTGGCGGCGGGGGGATATTTCCTTCTTCTTCCTCCACATTGAGGGGTAACGGTGAGAACTCTTCTCTGATCTCGCTTTTTGTTTGCGTTTCTTTGCTTTTTGTTGCAAATATCTTGTACACCGCTGGTTTCACAGTATTTTCTTGATGCACTACTTCTTCCGATAAAATGATTGCGTGGAGATCTCTGGAAGACACCAGAGTTAACACAGCCCAATCTGTTGAGGTCAACGTCGCTTTAACACTGTGGGGTCCATACGTTTCTCCATTCTTCAGGTTGTAGAAATGCAGTTAATTCACCATATAGTTGAATACGTATCCCCAAACATGTTCATTTTCCAGAAGCCATTTCTCTTCAAGATCTTCGACCGGAGGTGTTTGAACCCGGCACAGATACTGCATCCGTTTCTTGACTGGCGCTCCGGACAGATGGCGGTAAGTTGTCACAGGCGTCTCGCTGATTAAACCCATATCGAGGCGTCTCTTGGCCATTTTTTTGTTTTGGAGAGATGACTTGATGATTGGAAATGACTGGCTTTTTATCTATACGGGGTTCTTTTTTTTTTATCTCACTCCACCCCCTCGGTCTTCTGACATCACATAATTGGGGCGGGCCCTTCTGTCACTTTTATGCATACTAATGTGATGGAAGCGGCATTTTGTTTTAATAGACTTGGGGGCGGGCCCACCTGTCACTTTTTATGCATACTAATGTGATTGAAACATTTTTTATGATACACCATAAGGCGCAACAGTGGAGGCTTTTCACACCTGTGAATACACATCAACCCCCTCCTATCGACGGATCTCACACCTACTTAAGATATCACACCTACTTGAGATCTCACACCTCGATCAAAGGGGAGGCGGGACTTAGCTCATTAGCATAAGTAGGGGAAGGTGTGACCTGTCACAGCACCTGTCACCCTCTATGCATACTAATGAGATGAAAGCGGGATGAATCTTACTACTGGCGTTGTTAAACAATATTCTGGCCTCAACACCATGGATAGTCAGCTCTTCCCATCCCGCGGCGGGCAACGGCCCACTACAGCTCCCCTTAGGAGAGACTGTGCACACCGCTGAGGCCAGGATATTATTTAACAACGCTGCTGCCTCAGTTAAGCTGTGTGTGTGTGTGTGTGTGTGTGTGTGTGTGTGTGTGTGTGTGTGTGTGTGTGTGTGTGTGTGTGTGTGTGTGTGTGTGTGTGTGTGTGTGTGTGTGTGTGTGTGTGTGTGTGTGTGTGTGTGTGTGTGTGTGTGTGTGTGTGTGTGTGTGTGTGTGTGTGTGTGTGTGTGTGTGTGTGTGTGTGTTAGGGGTTTCACCAACTAATCGACTAGTCGACTACCTTTACCACTAGTCGGCGCTGTAGGCCCTAGTCGACTAGTCGTGGAAAAAAATTGAGGTAAACGAGGTGCTGCAAAATGCTACAAAACACGTCCGACATTCTTATGTATGCCAGTACTTCAACGAAGATGTAACCAACTCCACAGTGAAGTGTCAGTTGTGTACAGCTGTACTGAAGTGCAATAAAAATGCATCTGCTATGCGCAACCATCTGAAGATGAAACACCCGCTGCCGACAGCTAGCACTAGCAGTAATGCTAGCACCAGTGAGCAACGGACCGGCGTCAGCACTGAACAGAGGCAAACGAACAGCAAGAAAACACGGGTCAACAGTGATGCGGATGATGAGCTACGGGATTACTGCCAGCGGACACCGCATATCCCCACAATGGATAATCCACTGGAGTGGTGGGCAGAAAACGTGCACCGCTTTCCCCGCTTTCGAGGAGCTACCTGGCTATTCCAGCCACAAGCACCCCGAGTGAGAGGGTTTTTTCCCTGGCAGGCAACACTGTCACCCGAAAGCGGTCAAGCCTCCTTCCCTCACATGTCGATGCGTTGGTGTTCAAACCAAAAATATGGAAAGGTGGACGTTATCGTGGAGGACAGCGAAGTGTTGCGCAATGCGCTGTTGCGCACTGGATTTACGTGGAGTTTTTTGCTGTCGATTTTGGTGAGTCCAGTGTTTGTTATTTACTCAGCCATGTAACACAAATTAAAATGCAGTGTTTAATGTTACTGTATGAGTTCCAATAGAAAATACAGTTGTAAACTTCTCTTTTTGTGTCTCTATTATGACGTAACGACTAGTCGACTACTATTTTGAAAAACTAGTCGACTAGTAAATATTGGTAGTTGTGAAACCCCTAGTGTGTGTGTGTGTGTGTGGATGAGACATTGTTTCACATGTGTATATGAGAGATTTTTACATATATTTGTAAATGATTTTGGTTTCAATTGTGTGTGTGAGAGTGCTTCACATGTGTATATGAACAGTATTTCTGAATAATGGCCCTAATGGCCACTCATAGATATAAGTTTCTTAAAGATAAGTCATTCACCATGAAAAAAATACATGAAAAGATTACTAATTGACTAAAGAAATCTTTGTCGAGCAAAACCACCAATAAAGTCGACTAATCGACTAAGAAGGGGCAGCCCTGGAAACAAAATCCAAGCTATAAAAATGATAGCTGAATTAAACTCTGCATATAACTAAGCAGTCCTTTAAACACGGGTAAAAGGCAACAAGACCAATTGCAGCAGAGAAATCTTAGCATTCATGGAAATCTCAACTTGGAATATTTAACACTTTTAGGCATTTTATCTAGCTTAACTTTCAACGAGGTATATTTTTGCCAATGAGCATGTGAACATTTCCATTGAGCTATGGGAGCAACGGGCAGAACTGAACTCTGCATATGACTGAAATGAACCAAGAACAGTGACACTTTAAAACAATACCAGTCCAAAATGCATTCTATCAATGGAACTCTCAACTCGTACCTTTTAGCATCTTGCTGAACAGTAGTCGGCAACTACATATGCAGGCAATTGTTCAGTCTGTGAACCTTGGTTGAAAGATTGCCAGGATCCAGCTCCAACAGTAGTTTTTTGGAATACCTCAAAACCATATTTGAGATTCTTGGGGTATCTCAGATACAAGGCATAGGTTAGTCCCAACAGATAGCAGCAGGCTCTGCTAAGATCCCCAAGACTTCTGAGGACAGGAATGCCCTCATTCACAATCCCTACATCAGTAGGCTCATCGACTGACCCATCTTGGTTCTGCAGCAGGTACATCTTCATCCAAACCACTATCTTCAGTCTGCGTACAAATGACACGACTTTACACATTGGAAAATGCGTGCAATAGATACGCTAAAGTCCGATTTTGCGTGCCTATCATACGCCAACTATTCCCATTGAATTCTGAGTCCGAGTTTTGCGTGCATATGAGACGCAAATGGATACGGTCGTGTCTGAGAAGACCGGAAGCTGTGTGGTCCATAAAAACATGTTATTACTCAATATCAAGCCACGATTATTGATTTTATTTGTAATCGTATAATGTCTGACTTTTTTTGCCGTCCGTGAGGAAAATAAATGGGGCTCAGAGCCTCAAAATACTGAAATCTGTATTGTTTTTAATCTTTTTTTCCTTCGAATTTGTTATCCTTTTCTAAATAACACACTGTTATTTACTCAACAATAACACACTATTATCCTTGTTTTTATTTATTCGTTTAATTCTATAATATTGGGCTTTTTAGCCGTCCGTCAGGAACTGATTTTCAAAATAAAGTCACCGGAAACAGACGTAGGCCCGGTTCAAGCTCGATGATTTGGATGTTGTAGCCGCAATGCACGGTGCATGGTGCATGGTGCATGGTGTTTCCCACATAGCACGTTTCGTTAAAGGTCCACTGGAAGCAGCGCAGTCCAATTCGAGAAGGCGATTCGCCATTAAAAGAAGAAGAAGAAGAAGACGACGACGACATTGAACCCTCCTTGACACGGAGTTCCTCGAAGTAAACCCGTTTTCTGTAATGTAATAAAGACATTTACAGTGTTTTTTTTAAATGATTTCAGCTTTTGCATCACCTTACACAGCACCATGTGTCGACATACAAGCTTACGCGTGCAAATTATTTGCTAGTTAAACCGTGAACTGCTCAGTTAGCATCATTGAGTTAGCTAACGTCTGTCGTTTTACGGAGCTGTTGCAGTTTAAAATCAATCGATAGTAACATAGTTGATCATGTTGTGACATGGTTCTTCAGTTTTTTTTTACTTAGCCTCTGACAGCACCACACATGAACAGACTGTGTTAGTGGTATTAAGTAATGGTAGCCAACTGAACCCGCTTTAAACGCATTTGTCAACCTGTTTTAATCCCAAATGAGTGGCGATTTACTTCTTATAAATCATGTTTGGGGAAAAGGCATGTTAATGCATCTGTAAGTCTTATATGTCACTTGGTATCCCTGTTTAAGGTGATTATCGTACATAATACTTTACTGAATCCAGATCAGTATTTCTGATTTTTAAGCTTACTGTATATTCACTCTTCGAGCCAATCTGAGGTCTGCTCAGATATTTGTCCCATTGATATTTAAACAGACATTACTAGCCGATACACGATCCGGTCCACATAAACTGTGAGTTTAGGAGTAGGCCTATATGGATATTGTTGGGGCAGAATCTCTGCTCCGCGCCGTTCCTATATGAGCGGATTCTCAAAAGAAGGAAAAATTCAAAGCAGCCAGGATAAGGGTTAAACAATAATCTGCTTTAATGGTGGAAAAATACAAATACTTCACCCAATCTCCTAATCACGAAGCACTCTGCAGAGTACTCCGGGCTCAGGTTCTACCACCGTGTGAGACACGTCTCAGGAACGGCAAGTCAAAAACAAGAGCGCCGATCTTCAAAATGATCACAACATTTATACACAGAGTTCACTTCTGAGCGAGCTAGACAGTGAGTTGGCAGTGTTCCATTGGTCGGTTTCCCTTCTGGGCGGGATCCCAGGTAGTAAGTCAGTTTGTTGATTCCATCTGTTGCTTCACAGTGTATGTGTGTGTGTGTGTGTGTTTCTGTGTGTGTGTCTGTGTGTGTTTGTCCCTCTGCCCTTAGGCAGATCCCCCAATCAATGATTCGGAGTCATGACAGAGGACTCTTTGACAGGACACATACTCATTCCCCCTAAACATCTTCAACACACACAAACATTGTATCATGTATCTTATCACACAACAGTCACTTGTTTTTCTTTATGAAAGCCATATTTGTAAATATCCAAACGCCATCGTCCCATGACAGTCACCGCACCAACATAAGTTAATTGTTCTTGTGGCTTAATGGCTTCCCTGAACTTCCCTTCACCCCAAAGTCAGCTTACTAGGAATGAATACAATTTATTGATAAGCTCAAAAGGACGTTTATCTTGTTTACTGCTGGGTGCCCCAAGTCTCAAGGCCTGCAGGATGTGTAGGAGCTAAATCATTAATTCTACAAGACTTTAACTGCCTTATATCTGAAAATGTATCTGGGAATTCCCCTGTTAATTGCAAGGACTATTGATAATTAACAGAGAGACCCTAGGGGCCTCTTCTTGGTATCTGCTAGGCAGAAGTCACTCAATGCAGAAATCACAAGTTTAACACACATTCTATATAAGGTGACATTAAAATGAATATAGCAGATTGAACTTTCCTGCCATAACACGTTACTTTAATCCTTCAAATAATTCAAATAATACTTCAATATGTAATTTATAATTTAAATCATATGTACATGTCGTGCTTTTAACCTAAACGAATAGTGTATAGATAGATACTTTATTCATCCCAAATTGGGAAATTATTTCGTTGCAGCCCAGTGTTATTGGACATTACAAATTAATTAAAAATATTTAGGAGGAATATAAAATACAAAATACAATACAAATAAGTAGCATAAACATCCAATATATTCATATCAACAGTAGCACGAAAGAGTATCTGAATAATAGAAATATAAAAAAATGTGTATTACTCTATAATAAAAATCGAAAAGAAAATTATGAATAAAACTGAATATATGAATATTTACTTCAGGAACATAAGAGCAATTTAATATTAAGTACTAGTTTGACTACAGTAGAGTCTCTATCTCAAAAAACATGCATTATATCACGCAATAAAAGATACATTTTATGAACAAACATGATTTGAGGTTTATGATGATAGCTAATAGAAAACATCTTATCATGCCAAAAAAAGATTAAACAATACGTACTGACTATTACCAGAAATTGGAAGTTATTTATGATATTACACTGGAATTTGTGAATTTTAAAGTGCTACTAATTGAACTTTGATATCACACTTAACATTATTTTGAAGTTGATTTCAATCAACATCATTTGGATTATATCATTTGACTTTAGTAATCATACATGGTTATATGGAAGAATTTTAGTTTTGTGTCATGCCAATAACTATATGTGATACATGTGATGTTTTTGTTTTGTTCATAATGTTGCAACTATGCCAGGTGGATCCACAAAAAGACAGTGCCCCCATTGTTTGGAAAAATCAAACTGCGCAAATCGTAGATGCACAAAGGTAAATATAACTATATATATATATGTCTACTAAAGTATTCATAATACAGTCTATTATACTGTCTCTCGGACAAAGCCATTTTCATACATAAATGGCAGTTAGTTTTGCCTATAAATATTTCATTGTTTTCTGCAAAACCCAATACAATAAAAGTGGCGAACAAAGTGGTGACTTTTTTCTAACAAAAGCCGGAAAGAGTTTTGTCACTCCACAAATGTCCATCACAGTATAGGTGTTTTTTAGAACATTACATTTACTGCATGTGCCTGTTCCATTGAAAAGTTTGACTGTTGGTTCTTTTAAATAACAATATTTTGATTTAAAAAAATGAATAATATTTTATTATGATTATATATGAGGCCATATAATGGACATTCATAGTGTCAATTAAAATATGAATTGCTACAAATAGTTAGATAAAGTGAATGTGGCCCCTCTGTATACTGTTAATTAGATATCCTAACTTGGTTAGCCTGCTGAATAAATGATCCAGTACATTTACTCGGTTGCATATTTTGTCAGTCTGTACAATCAGTTGAATTTAATTGATTTTCCGATTCATTTTTTTGGGAAGTATTGTATTATATTATAATATATATGGTTAAAAGAAAGAAGCAAGCAATACTTTGTTTCCCAACTGTTTATAACTGTCTTTCTCTCAGAAAAAGTAAGTATGTCCTTCCTACTCCCTCTTTCCCTCTCACTTCCTCAGTGTGGGAAGATGTTGGAGCTGAAATCAAGGCACACATGAATGATGTATGAAGGATTTCCGGCAGAAAGCAAAAGACTGGGCCCAAAAAGTACACCGGTCAAGAAATCGATCGAAGATATTCGATAATTCTGCCCTAGTGGTAATAAACATTTTATTTTATTTTGGTCAGCCATTGAAGGTTACTGTCCCACAACATTAGAAAAATATTAATTGAATCTATATTGTACAGGGAAGGAACAACTTTTGAAATGTCATTCAATTATGTGTCAAGATTTCATTAACCCAAATGCATTTGCAATATTTCAATAATTAGCTAGTATAAATATAAAAAACGATACATTGACTTTAGCCCTGTCAACATTGTTTGCCATTCATCCCCACCCCCCAAAGCAATTTTAGACTAAATGTTCTGACTCACCAACCAACATCAAAGAACTAGTAGCGACGTATGGTATCCTCACGTTGCCTACGTTTAAGCCAGAAGGTCAAACAACACACAGATTAAAACCTACTGCCAACTCTCACTTACACTCTGCACCTGCATAAGATGATTTTACTCTCCATAACAGCAGGCAGAAGTATGTCTTCCTCATTTCAAAAGGGACAACAAAATACATAAGGCTCTAGAAATAAAGGCAATGTTTGTGATACACTCTTTAAAACATTTTCACAACACTCTCTACTCAGCTTCATGTTGGGAATATCTGAGTAATAGAACGACCAGATGAGATAACAAATTAAAAGACTTTGTGTGAGCCTTTGGACTGTAGTAGTTTGTTTTCCTCAAGTCCTTTTTTCTTCTTGTGCACAGATTTCCTTAAGCTAGCTTATTTTGCAGACAGCTCTGCTGCCAATTCAACATGTTGAATCATCAGCAAAGGTTGTTGGGAATGGCAAAAAATGCCAATGATGCGGGACACACCACAAAAACATGGCCGACGGCCAATGCGGTGTGGTTAAGAGGTGTCTCCTTTGGTTCATTTGTAATGTGGTAGAGTGAATATAACTTCATGGCAGATGCTAATGAATGGCAAAACAGAACAGGAACACAATTGTCTCTTTAGAAAATAGTAGTGGTGTTGCTCTGATGGTTCTCTCTGATTAAGACACACTATAGAGAGTGGACTGCCAGATGTTTGTCTATACGTTTTTCTTTGTTTTTAAGGTCGAAAAACTGAAGGCCCTTGGGTACTTTCCTCTCCTCTTCTGGGGGAAGTACCACAATAAAAGTAAGAAGTGGACGGCCCAGCTCCAGTGCCCCTTCGAGCTGCCACTGGTAGCCCATGCGGACCTGGAAAAAATGGTTTGCCTTTTTGAAGGCTTTTTAGAAGGTAATTCACAGCACATTCATGATTCTTTATTAAGTTTAATCCTGTATTGTGTACCTATCCAGATGGATCAGATAGAAATGTCAGTCAGATAATATTTTAGACAACATAAATTGGTTTTGGACAATTGATTTATTCCTTTTTCTTTGTTAAACTTTAATATTTGTTTTGGTTAATCATATACTCAGAGGAAGAGTTTGGACCGGTGGTGGCAGGAGAGATGGAGGCAGGCAAGGAGAAAGAACAGGTGGTGGAAGTGGAGAAAGAAGAGTTTGAGGCAGAGAAAAAAGCAATCGACAGGTAGGTATCAATATAGAATATATGATGTAGAACAATGAGGGAAATCTTGACTCTATACAATATGAGATACAGAACGGTTAAAAAAAAAGTGCCAGTGTAAAAAAAAAAGTAGCACCACCAACTGGCCTCTAAGCCAGAAGATTTTTCACTCTTTGCTTTTCCAACTTTTTCTTAAAATTGTTTTCTTAAAGTGTTCTCGCAAGTACTTCCCTGGTTTGCAAAGCACACACCACATGACTATTGCAATTAACACTTGTTTTTTGTTTCTCTTAATAGAAAGAGAGCTGTTAATATATCAGCAAAAAAGAAGCGAGAAAAGAAAAAACTAAACAAGGAGGAAGGAATGAAAAAGAATACAGGCATTACAGATCTGTAATAAAAAAAATATATACAACTTTTGACATAATAGTAGTTCTTTTGATTCCTAAAAAAACTTTGTGGCACATGGAGATAATCTGTGGTTCACCAGGTGCATTATGTCATATAAAGTATGGGGAAATTATGACATGCATTTGTTTGAGGACTTACAAATGGTGTTTTTCAATTTGAAAACCCAACTTAAAAGTTTGCAAGACCATACATGATATCAAGTTTGGGATTTATGGACAATTTAATTCCATGTTTCTTTACAGTGTGTGAATATCACAGCAAACTGGACACGTTTCCAGTCAATTTCTGTGTCAAAGACACGTGAAAGTAAGGTTATAAGCTATATTGTATGAAGTACACAACAGGTATGGACCTTCAACACAACAAACATAATAGTTTTCAAATTGTTGAATTTTGTCAGAAATTCAACAATTACATGTTGAGCTGTTCTCTGGGAGATCTTACATTAATCCAAACATTTACCATTTTAAAATCCTGGGGAATGAAATGCAATGAAGTATTGAATTATAAATTAAAATAATTAATATTTAGTTTTTAGTTTTTGTCCCCCTGTTTCCAAGGGCTGTAAAGAAGTGCTGGTCCATTGGCTGCCCTGCCCTGCATGGTAAATTCAGATTTCTTGTTTAACTCAATTGTCAATAAATTGACAGTTCGGCCTAATTAATAATGGAGTGTAACGGGTACACCTGTATGTTTGTATACCTTATGTATGCCATGTGATCTTTGTAGTGTATCTGTGACTCTGGTTGTTCTATATGTATACCTGTGTTTATGTGTATTCTCTCGACTTCCCAAGGCAAATCTCTCCCAAGGGAGACAATAAATCTCTATCTGTCTGTTTAAGAAGTCAGTTTTGCCATGAATTGTGAGTTATTTAAGTTCATGTAATAAGCACCTGCACCATTTTAAGTTCAGAAATCTGAGAAATCAGGGTTGCTTTGTAATTATAGACTGTGAGAACTTAAAGAGGACATAGTCTGTTAATTTCCAGGTTCATTAGTATTACATTTTTCTTGCTTAAATGTTCAAAAAGCTCTTTATTGTTCTCATACTGCCTGTGCTGCTGCCCCTCTTTTCACCCTCCGTCTGAAACCAGAGCCAACCACTTGGATACGTCCCGCCCCTTAGTCTATTACGTTTAATTTAGGAATTAGTTTCAGTCAGGTTTTTTGGAGAGAAACATTTTCTATTAAGCTTTTGCAGTCCCTTTACATTCATAATTACGTAATCAACACACTACTGGAAATGGAAAACCCCAAACAGCACTATTGGGCCCTTTTTAATATGTGGCATTGGTGATAGCCTAAAGAGAGATGTAGCTTTGTCAACACCTAAATCTACTGTTAACTGTGTTTTTACTAAATAGTTACGAAGACTTAAATGACATGCTAAATTGTGACCAGCTTGAATGTCAACAATGTCCAATATGCAGTTATGGTCATCATTATTGTTGAAGGAATCAGGTGAACTGCTTATCATAGAATTAAAATAATGCAGTATGGTTTGGGGTAAACAACGTTTAAAACACTGCTGTCCCACAGACAACATTAAAAAAAAAAAAAACATGCTGAATACGTTTCGGTGGTTGGAAGCTTAGCAGCATAAGGATCACCCTCAGTTTCCTTGGAAAGTCGGAACAAGAGTAGGCACTAAAGGCCCGACCGACAAGCCTAGCATCCAGGATTTGAAAACAAACCGTTATGTGTATGGCCCTTCTTAGGGTTGAGAAGACATTTGAAAGGATTTTGTATACTCAACATATTTCAGATATTGAAAAAAAATGTCTAACTGTTTTTTTTTTGCCTTGTTTTTCTTTCAGCAAAAAGACCTGGCCACCATCCTGGGAACCGCACATGAATATAAACATGACAGTGTCCTAAATGTTCGTTGTTGTGTTGTAAATTATGAAGTTCTGTTGACGAACTAGTTCATTTAAAAAATCTCATAAATAAATCATATATAAATATATTTGAAATCAAAATAAAAGTATTTGTTTATAAACATCTGTTTCATCATTTACAGTCTTAGCAAGGCACTCACCATATTGTTCAATACATTCGTGATTGATACAAGTTATGATTGATACAACTAGTAAATCTGTCAGATTTGACCCGAAGACCACAACCCAACTTTGTAGGCTGTTTTTTTTCCTCATTGCTATTGATATCAATTAAGAAATTAACTTATAGGGACAACCATAGCTGGTCAGGGTCAGGAACTTTCCAAAAACGACAGATCTTATAGAACAAAGTTTATTGCTCACCTCTCTCTGGCAGAAGATTCGTTCAGGTGTAGATTCTGAGACCATTTGGGACTCCAGCCTCAAGTATTTTGAATAATTGATTGTTTGATGGTAGGAGATCTTTAAGGTATAAAAACATGTTATGCCTTCAGATGCTGGCTTTATACCTTTTTTAACTACAAAATACACAAAAATATACACTGAGGGTCAGGATTAGATAACACTGCTGTATTCAACCCGGTATCAGGCAAGACGTGAACATGTGAAGATTTACCATGCTGGGAGACGTGAAGATGTCACGATTTCGTCCCTTCAAACGTGACAGTTACACGGTATTGTGAACATGGAGAACCAGAGGAGAATACCCGGAAGTGCCAAGCAAATAAAATAATACTTTATTCCGAGTGTGCTTGCTTTTCTCTTTGGAAGTCATCACTGTTGGGGAAATATTTTCCAAGGCCCATAACTTTGACCCAGTTTATCAGTTCAAACTGTCCTGACTGAGCACACGCACCTGTAACCTTGGCTGCTGTGCTCTCAGTGTTCTGTCTCCCTGTTCCTGCCTGTTGGATCAGCTGATAGAGGAGTTATGATTATATCTTGTTATGCACAATGTTGATTATTCTCTCTGAACTAGCTAAATACATGGGTCTAGGGTAGAGTTCTTCAGAATTGACGTGGCAACTCTACCGTGAAGTCAGAACCTCTGGCTGCTGTGACATGTGAAGTGAATTTTCCGGACGATACTCCTAAATAAACCATCAGTGTTTGACATCAAAGCTCCTGCTCTCCTTATGTCTCTCTGAGTCCTGACTCTCCATTGCTACAGAGGCTTCCATTACAATCACATAAATGCATTGTAATACATGGTTCGGCTGCATTAAATATTACACATCTGCCATAGTTCTTTATTTATAGAGCCCTGACGAGAAGACTTCTGGACAAACTGAATAACTGCCGCCGAAACTGAATATGTGACGTGGATCATAAATATATCAACAATTAAACAACATCTTACATTTATTTTCACAAAATACGTCTCCTTGCAATATAAATACTAATCCGGCTGAATTTTATATTTGATATATATTTGGTAGATAGGCTTTATTTACCCCATAATGGTGCACAGCTAGATAGATAGAAAAGGACACCTAGTGGTTAAAGCACGCTATTGAATATTTTAGGGGGAAAGTAGAAATGATAGAAATATAGAAAGAATAGAAAAAATCAAGAAGATGCTGTAAGTGATCTCTACAATAAAACTGTTTAGTGCCGGATGTACACAGATATTAATAGGAGGATGTGCAAAACAGACAAACTAATAAGGCACTATATGTATTTTACTCTTATAAGATGTAGGTAGATAGTATAATGAATGTGCAGAATATGACAGTTTATTGTTGAGGAACCTGCAACCCAAGCTTTTCATTCATTGCATAATGTTTTTTATGTAGTTTTGTATATGATACTGTATGTCAATAAACCGAAATCCTGAAAGGGATGTGCAAAATAGCCATTACATACAGTCTTTAATTAACTATTAGTAGAGAATAACAAGTAATGAATATACTTTATAGGGATCTGCAGATAAATGTTTAGTCTTTTCAAGCACCAACTATCAAATATCTCGCCTGATTGTTGGCACTTGACAATCACCTTCCCTGAATTTTACTCAGGTGTAACTGAAGTCTGATTTAAGAGTTTTTCACATCATTAATCAGAATGTGGTCTAGTTAATAAAACATAATATCAAACATAATATTACTATTAACTTTATTGTGAAATAAATACACACAGCATAAAATGCCATCATGACATCATTTGTATTATTAGTGTAGGACACGTATGCATGTATAACATCTGAATATGTGTAGTTTTATTCAAGTTTTCACATAATTTTACAGGATATTGCTATAAGATTTCACATTAATATCTGATTTGCATACAGAAAGGTATATCCGTCATTTAACGGTAAGATATTGAAATTCTGATTCCATAGATGTGTCTCCCATCACCCAAAACCCCTGAATATTTTCTCAAAGAAAATTTAAAAAATACAAGTCCCTGTCTGTCAGCTGTGCACCATTATGGTGTAAATACAGCCTATCTACCGATTGGATAAAATATCAAAGTCAGACGAATTAGTGTTGATACTGCGAGGAGACGCATTGTGTGAAAATAAATTGAAGATGTTGTTTAATTGCTGATATATTTATGATCCACGTCACGTATGTTTCGGCGGCAGTTCTTCAGTTAGTCCAGAAGTCTTCTCATCAGGGCTCTATAAAGAGAGAACTACGGCAGATGTCTAATATTTAATGCAGCCGAACCGTGTATTATAATGCATTTATGTGATGACTTCCAAAGAGAAAAGCAAACACACTCGGAATAAAGTATTATTTTATTTTGAAAACATGTTTTCAGATTTCATATCGCATAAAATCCCAACATGCTTTACGGCTAAAACATCCAATCAGCTGAGGATCACACGTCACATCACTACGTCTGTTTCCGGTATTGTGTTTATGACAGATGTATTTTGTTATACACACATTCCTTCACATTTTAATTTACATTAAAGTATTTCGCGAGGCCTTCTAAAAATGTTTTAAATATAACTAGGGTTGTAGTTGAAGAGTTTGTAAATTAACATGAACCAAAGCTGTTGCATGGCAACGCAATCGCACAACGTCCAGTATTTCCACAACCACACACATCGATTTAATACATTTAAATTTGTTTACCACTGGTGGATGAGTTTTTACTATGGGAGATATTTCCTATGCATGGCCTCAGATTAGTAAGCTTTTTAAAATAATGATCCAACTTGGATGTTTTAATGGGTATTGCAGGGCCGTGGGAAGTAGGGGTGCTGAGGGTGCTGCAGCACCCCCTGGTGGAGGACAGGGGATATGCACTTCCTCAAGATATAATAAAAAAAAAAAAACGAATTTTCAGCCTTGATGTAACAACATTCATAATTAAGTAAAGATAACACCCTTTTCACCCCGGTTACATTTTCCATTTGCCCTGTAAGATGGGCACTGTAAGTGATGAAAGTGGGGGATGTTGGCTTAGCAGGCGCCCGCAGCTCACAGCCAAAGTGAGAGAGATAGAGAGAGGGGATACCGCGGTACCGGCGGGGATTGTTGTTAGCTTCTGCTGCGCTAACGGATATAAGAAGCTGTTTCTACAATAATGTGGAGGGAGAGTTCTGTCCTGTCAGACTGAGAGGCTCAGTGAGGTAAAGGACTCTGAGGGCTTAGATAGTTCACTTTAGTCGAAGTTATCTCAGTGGGTCTCAAACGTTTTGATCACAATTTATGTAAACAAATATTTCCAAGGCACACCTTTATAATTATTAGGATAAATAAAAACAGGTTTGAAATCATTGCAATGTATACTATAGGACAGTAAACCAAAAATATCGTTTAAAACTGGAGAGATTTTCTAAAATATACATAAATAAATAAATGTTAACTGGTAAAATAAGATATGAAGGAACAACAAAAATAAAATAAGTTACATGTATTTGTTATTGGCTATGGTAGGTTATTGGAAATGTTCACATACCTACTTATTTGATTAATAAAATGCAAACCGATCTTTTTCATATGGGTATTTAGAGTTGTACCCCCTAGATCAGTCTCTAATTGGGCGCTCAAAGTGCACCAGATTGAAGCATTTTACTTTAAAATGATAAAAAAATCTTCCCGGGGGGATACCCCCGGACCCCCCTAGAGGATGTGAAGTCCACCCCCCCAATTAAAACATGTTATAATATATAATAAATTTGAAGCCTTGTTATATAAGCTGTCCACCATGTCAATATATTTCTCTTTTTGCAGTGTATTGGTCTTTTGTAGAGGTTTTTCATTGCCAGCTAAAATCTTGCCGAGCAGCACATTGGTCAGAACCAGCCCTGGTGTCATCCCCACAGCACCCCCCATTTGAAACATGTTCCCACGGCTATGGGTATTGGGTACATTTTTGGTAATATTTGTATTAAACTTTATAGCCGATAGTAGCCTACGACAAGTGGTGACTATGTGGTTAGTATTGTTGAATTGTTACTTTGATGTACTCAGTGTTAGGGCTTTACACATTACAACAACGTTACACTGCCAATGTCTGTCTTTATTATCTGAACCTTTAAGATGTCCCGTACACTACCAGTGCTTTTTGGAAGAACTGTTGTCCCTCTCCCAATCCTCAACATAGGTTCTAGTTAGTTATGAATTATGTTACACATCCAATATCAATTTATGTTATAAATGACTGTAACCTCAGTCCAACCTAATTATTTGATGTGTGAAGACAACTCTATAATGTAATAAGAGAAGGCAGGCAGCACTGTGAGAGTCATGTTTTTTGACTTTTCTAGTGCTTTCAATACCATCAGACCTACCCTGCTCAGCAGTAAGCTACTGGACATGCAGGTGGATGCTCCACTGGTGAGCTTGATAACCAACTATCTCACAGCTCGGCCACAGTACGTGAAGCTGCAGAATAACACCTCTGACATTATATTGAGCAGCACGGGCGCTCCTCAGGGCACGGTCCTCTCTCCCTTCCTGTTCAAAGTCTATACATCAGACTTCAGACACTGCTCACAGTCCTGCCATCTGCAGAAATTCTCAGATGACTCTGCCATTGTGGGCTGTATCATCAGAGATCAGGAAGCTGAGTACAGGAGTGTGGTGGAACGTTTTGTGGAGTGGTGCGGTCAGAACCACCTGCAGCTCAACGTCACAAAAACTAAGGAGCTAGTGGTTGACTTCAGGAAGCGGAGTACCGCCCCAAGCCCAATTATCATCGTGGGCATGGATGTGGACATTGTGGACAGCTACAAGTTCCTGGGTGTCCACATAGACAATAAACTGGACTGGAGTAAAAACACTGACGCCCTAAATAAGAAAGGCCAGAGTCGCCTGTATTTCCTCAGGAGACTCAGGTCCTTTAACGTCTGCAGCACTATGTTGCAGATGTTCTATGACTCGGTGGTCTCCAGTGTGATCTTCTTTGCTGTAGTGTGTTGGGGCAGCGGGGTGAAGACAGCTGATGCCAACAGACTCAACAAGCTCATCAGGAGAGCAGGCTCTGTCCTGGGAGTGGATCAGGAGTCGTTGGCAATGGTGTCGGAGGGGAGAATGCTGAGGAAACTTCTCAGCATTCTGGACAACGGGTCTCACCCCCTGCATGCCACACTGGTTTCCTACCGGAGCACTTTCAGCCACAGACTGAGATCCCCATAACCACCACACAGCGCCACAGGAGGTCTTTCCTCCCAGTGGCAATCAAACTCTTTAACTCTTCACCCCTAAGTAAAGGGCACTGAGAACTTCCACACCAACACTATGTGCAATATACTGTAAGTTCCATCACTGCAATACACTCGCTGCTATATATATAACTATGTGCAATATTATATCATATTATTATTATTAGTATTATTAATAATACTATGATAACGTGCAATTACGTAACTGCCACCACGTTTTAATTTTTGCACTATAACTACTAAATACTGCTAATAATAATTGCATTGATTGTGTGACTTTCTATGTTTCTACGTTTCATGTTGTCTGTGGATGTTTAATTGCTCTTTTTGCTGCTGTGTTTATTGTGTTTATTGTATTTTGTTACTCTGGCACAACAATTTCCTTAGGGATAAATAAAGTCTTATCTTATCTTATCTTATCTTATCTTATATCAAGTGGGTATCAGTAAATATTTACAGACATCAGTTATGTACAAAATCAAGTTTATTATTATTTTGGTAAGATAAAAGAGCATATGTAGCAAAACACAGGTTACAATATATGATAATGCACATGACAAAGTAAAGAAAAGAGGTGCTGCAGCACAGGTAATATGAGAAAAAAAGTAATTTTTCAACATTAAAGCATGGAAACATGTCACAGTAGAAGCACTCATTTCAAACTCAAATAAGCTTAATATGTCCGCTTTAATGTAAAAACTGCACACTTAATCAAATCCAAACGGAAACATCTACATGTTAGCTCGCTGTGTTAGCGTGCTAGTGTTGTGCCTGTCAGCTAGCTAAACACCACGGGTTAGTTGTGAGACTGCTTTGTGTTTGGTGTCACTTTACTACCTTTTTATTCACTTAAAACAGTCAGCTAGCTGAAATCTGATTATTAAGTCAGAATGGCTGAAGGGAGCTGTGAAAATGAAGAACAGTAAAGGCAGATATATGGACACAATATGAACCTGAAAATAAGCATAATATGTCCGCTTTAACTATATAACTGCATAAGGGCACCAAGTAACTTTCCACAAGTCAAGTCCCTTCTTCTGCGTCATCTTCATCATCTGAGCTGTTGTCACTTTGCCAGTCTTTTTCTTCTTCTTCCATGTCCTCGTCCTCCTCCTCCACCAGCCTAGGACTGGGTTCCAGAATTCCTCTTTAGGCGCCTGCTACTGTCTGCTGTTTGAGTCTGAGGTCATGCAGATTTCTCCTTAGAAGACACATAAGGCCCTTGTACCGTACAAGGGCCTTATGTGTCTTCTAAGGAGAGGAGGGCTCTGTGATTCCATTCGGATAAGCTACAAGTTATATAGCAAGCATATAAATTGTGAAAATTATTCAGAGAAAACGTATTTAGGTCAAGAAAGACTAGAACGCAGTCAGACTCAAATAAAAACAAACAGATGGATAAAATCTTCTTTAAAGTGTGTTTGCCTTTGCTGGTTTGAAAAACATTGGCTTATGTATTTTAAAGTGAATAAATCCATGTGGTTCACTTACTTCCTGTCTGTGTGATCAATGAAATGGGGCCATCAGTGTCTGGACCTTTGATACAGAGTCCTTGAGGTACTGACAGTGCTGCATCATCTCCTTCACAAGGATCTGCTTTTCTGCTGTCAGTCGTGACAGAAGCATTTTTTGGTCAAGCAGCCCCTTCTTAGTGAGAATGTCCACACCGTCTGAGAATGAATATAAACATTTCACATTAATGAACACATTTTATTACTACAGTTTTGTAGATTAGAAGTAAAATCTTTATACAGCACCTCTGTTGGGTTCCTGCCAAGGCCAGATCATGCTCTCTGCAGATTTGGTTGAGAGTTTCTCCACAACCGAGTTGGTGTCAATAGGGTCACCATCAGGTTGCTGGTTGTACTTGTGGATGTCCTCTAGCAACCTTTTCTTTTCTTGGGCAACCTTTTGGACGATCTTTTGGACGATCTTTTGACGCCTTTTGTTACGATCTGTAATGAGAGTAACACATAGATTACAAAAGAGCTGACGGGATTTAATCAACACAACCAATAAATGTCCCAAAATGCTTACCATTTTGTCTGCAAAGGTAGTTCTTTTTCTGGCAAATGCTAACAAAGAGTGCTTCTATTGAGATCTGCAAACAACCAGCATCTGCAGGACTGGCTGATGCACTTCCTAAATGAATAAGATAAAAAGAAGAAAACAAGTTTCAAACACAATCAAGGTCTGTTATTTGCACATCGCACACTAACAGGCACACTAAAGGACAAAGTTGAATTTGGACAGCATTATTTAGTTTTTATGAACCGACTCCATCTATGTATACGTCAAAACAGCATTGTTCTTACCTTTACTGGCCCACTGTTTGACATCATCAACCCACAGTTCTAGCATGTCATCAGAGCAATTCAACTGGTCCTGCATTTTCTTCAGGCTCTCAGTTACAGCCTCTGTCTTTTCTGCTGTCTGCAAAATAGCAAAACAGAATCATGCCATTTTATAAAATAATTCAATGAAAATAAACCAAAAGTATGCATTTTAAGGAGGAAATTAACACAATAACATATTTAATGAATTTCGTAGCTCTAGTCCTGCACCACTGCAATGTCTATATGGGGGTGTCATTTTTATATATTGGGTGGACTTAAATTTCAAATTTACAGCTTAAAATAGTCATTTCCATTTCAATACACAAACAAACTTTTTTGAATCTAGAGGACATGGCAATGTGGAGGCCATTCTCTTTGCGATGATTCCAGCCCATAGCATGGACTGTGAGCATGTCAGTTCTTGCTGTGAAGAAGAATACATCTCATTACAATGTTATAAAATATCAATGTGTACATTTACAGGAAGGCAGGGCCCAAACAAGTTCACAAACCTGACTTGGCCATGTATTTAGTTGTTAGGCCACATCTGGATAAGAAGCTGTTTACTTGTTCCACTTCTTCACCAAGAGTGGTGCCGGCACCCTCCTGGTTACGTGCATTCCAAATAATCTAAAGCATGAGGTAATCAATGTTGATACAAATCTCAAGGTCAACAACTCATAACTTAAAACATTCTCTTGGATCAGTTCAGACCCATGTGTAGTGGTCAGATTTACCATTAATTGTTGTTTAAGTAATTCAAATCCTCACCTCGCATTTGGTGGGCTTTGGCATGCATCACAGACAAGCAATGTCTCATTTCCTTTAGGGGCTGAAGATGAGGCAAGGCTTCTGACACTTTGTCAAGATATGGTACATACCGACACGTCACGTCCATTGCCAAAAGTGAGGCACTCTGGAACTCTTTTTGGAGAAACATCGGATAGGCAAAGATTTCTCCTCTATATATATTTAAAGCTTTTTTTAAAAAAAAATAATAATATTGAGTACAAAGCAGATAGAAGGTAAGGCTTCAGATTATCTACAAATATTTGTAATTGAAAATGATCAAGACAACTACCAAGCTTTGAGAAGAAATCCATGCCTACACACAGCAATTTCAACACCTTCTTCATCCAACTCGTTGGCTCGCTTAGAGGTCTCCCTTGCTGCTGTCCAGTGAGATTCCCCACACATTGCTTTTCCTGCAGTCTACCAAAGTAAATCGTTTTTAGAGAATCATTATCAGAAGTTATTTCAAAACACTGGATAGTGGGACCAACTGACGGTATAATCAAACATGTAAACTATTACACACAAGTGTTTTGTGCTCGACTGCCAGATTCACCTGGATATGCAACTCCCTGGATAATAACAAACCTGTTTTTGGATAATTGGAAGGCTCCAAATTTGTAATATATTCTGGATTAGAATTTAGCTGTTTTTTCAATCCAGTTTTACAGCAATAATGTTTGTGACAGTTTGACCGCATTGCTAACCTCATCACCCTGTCATCTGGTCTCAACACTTCTATCCCATCTCCAAACAAATATGAAGGCAACTGTGTTACTACTATTTTAACTTATATTAGTTATTAAGAAAGGTGAGATACATTTTGCTCTGCTTAATTTAAAACTCACACTTTTGACAGCCCCTCGAACATCCTCCACAAAAGTGGAAACCTCAGAGTCTTGGGCTAAAAACACTCTGTCAAAGAAGCCTGGCTCTTCACTCCTATAAGAAAAGGAATTATAGATAACCACTCTAGTTATAAATTGAACATAGTAATAATAATAATAATTATATTTAAAGCACATCTTTCAAAACAAGGTTATAAAGTCTAACAGAAATATTTCAGATTCAACAGCTGTAGTTTTAACAGCTATATAACAGGAAAGAACTATAGCTACTAATTGCTCCTGTGGGGATTGTCCACTGTACTGAATGTATGTAAGTCGCTTTGGATAAAAGCGTCTAACAAATTACATGTAATGTAAAAAATAAATAAAAATAGCAATCCCAATGTCAAATTAAAATACAAGGACTAAGGACAATTGCTGTGTCAATGTAAAAAACTTACTGGTTTGTTTTCTGGAACCTGTAAAGTTTCCTATTGCCATCTACTGAAACAGCCACCATTTCAGGGCTACAGGCTGGACAGACAAATGGCTCTTTACCCAGAAGTTTATTCTCTTCAAATGTGCAGTACACATACTGCAGAAAGCTTCTCTGAAAAGCATCTGCATTCACCTTGCCAGTCTGAAATAAAAATACATTATATATGTTATCATATTTTGTATCATATCTCGCTCATCCATATTTGGCCATAAATATATTTATTATGGTAATACATGTATTTGTCTTTCAGCTTCACATTTGTACTTACTCTTCCAAACTGCTTTGTTCTCTGGTCCAACATTGCAGTAAAGGCTTGTCTAGACATTCCTGGAGCTGCCGTCTTCATAGCCTCAAAGGAATGGAACAGATCTTGGTGGAACAGGGTCTGTGCTTGCATCGTAGCTGGCCAGTATCCACTCCTAACCAAGTCATTGAATTCTGGACCCCATTTCTTTGTGCAATGTTTGCATGTTAGCTCTGGAAAATTAAGATCGTAACGGCCTAAGAACACATTAGACTCTGTTGTAGGGGGGGTGCCAAATCCGGCAGCTACAACACCTGCTCTGCCGGATTTGGAACCCCCTCTTTAGTTTTTCACCTGCTGGGCCCAGAGTAAAGTGCTTTGGTGAGCACAATCTAGAGGGGAACAGCCAACACCAGTGTGATTTTGGTGACGTTGTGACTCTCCTGGACAAAGTTGTAGGGCGGGTGCCATATCTGGCAGGAGAAATACCCGCTCTGCTGAACATGTTATGTAGAGAACAGTGCAGATCTTCCCTATTGACACCAGGAAAAACCAAATCTAAAATAAGGAGCATTAATAGTGTGATATAGGCACAGATATAAGATCAATAATACACTTTATTTTAGGGCACCTTTCAAAGCATTCAATGTCACTTTAAAATACAATAAAAAATCAAATATGAGTGGCATTACAAAACAAACATGTGTTGAGTAGGAAACCACAGAGGAAAATGACATTCAAAGAAGCAATTAAAGTGAGTGACATTATCTTTTAGGCTTGCTTGAAAATAACACAGTGTCTGGCATATGTTATATCATTGCTTACTATTCGTGGTTATCAGACACTTAAACAGAAATAGGACTATACTGACAAATGACATATTATCCTGTCATTGTCCGTTCTGTAGGAAGGAGGAACATAGCAGAGTGGGACTACACTCAAAAACGGAAGTTTGTTCCAATAAGAAGATTGTGATTATCTGAAAAGTGTCCTTAAAACGAGCCTCCTCGCAATTGTATGCACAGCCGTTTGCTGTTTAATCTGATGGGAAATATATCATTCAAAAGAGAGAAAAAAGCTTATTAAACTAGACGAACGCTCAATACAGGCGATGACGTCACGTTTGCGCGTCCCCGCGAACAGGGATACAATCTACGGCAGGGTTATGGCTAGAAAGGATCCGTCTAATGTAAATATGACGTCACGTTCTCGTTCTAACTCTCGTTGTAATCGGAGCGGCTCGGCTGTAATCGGAAAGGGTCGGGGTGGGCGGGACGCGGGAAGATCGCGGGAAGATCGAGAAGAGACGTCGTTCTAACTCTCGTTGTAATCAGAGCAGTGGTAACCACTCAAAGTCCTCAAGAGATAGGAAACGACAGCAGTGTGGGACCTTATAGAGAGGCGAAGTCCCGCCCATCTACTTCCGACCCATGGGACCCCGGAAGCGGAAAATTATACATTGACGTCAATGGAGAGAGAAAAGTCATCTTTCGATCCCGTTTGAATTGTGCCACGAATGACACATATGATGTTTGTCAAATTAAAAGAACATTTTGCAAGTCAAAAAAATAAAAATGTGTCGTAAAACTGTGAAGTTACAATTTTTTTTGTGTGAAACCGCTCAGTGAACTACAGGTCTCTGGTCTCGCACAATACGCGTCACCATCACAAAGATGGCTGTCACGTTAGTAAATTTCACCTGTTTCTTTCAGAATGAGGCGAAAAAGTATAAAACGAGGTGAAAATCACTACAAGTCTGGGCATGTTGAGAGCTGTACCTACACGAAAGGGAGCGGTTCTGTAAGAGCCAGCATGCGGGACCGGCTTTACAAGGTTTCAGTGAGTAATATGAGTGCAATGTTTAAGGTTAATGTCAGCTAGCTAACAAGGTACACTAACGTGTTTTGTTTTAGAAACTAGTTTTCTCCTTAAGAACTTTGTGGTGTCTGTGTATGCTGTGGATAACATTAGTGTTCACAAGAATAAGATACACTCCCGTGTTTTATTTTAGTTGCTCTTCAGATTGAAGCGGCCAGTTCTATATCGACTATATGTGTGATCTCCTTTTTACATCTCGTTGTGTCATTTGAGTTTATTTGCTGTGTGTAGATTCAAGGATTTTGGTTATCTTGTCCAGGGATGCAAACTTGTCACCTTTCGGCGAAATTCTCCGTTTTGAATCCAAAATAGGTCGTTTTTGTGATTCCTGTAGATCTGCAATAAAAATATTTTTTGGGTATGGGAGGGGGTCTGGGACCCGGATTAATGTGCGGCAGCGAGCTTTTTTTATATATATTATAATGAAGCGCGAGCTGTGTGCTCGAGTCTTCCTGCCTGTCGGCTCTGCTCATGATGTATAATAAGCCTCTGCTGCTCGGCGATGATGGTCTAGCTTCAGCAGCTACATTACCTACGGTGCGTTCGTTAATATTAACTGTGCGTCCGGAGTCCCTGTGGCACAGACTGGACCGCTGGTGAACAGCTGTTAGAACGGGCCGTTCAGGTGTTCACAATAGAGCTCCCTCACGGAGCGGCAGAGCGTGATGTGCACTGAAAAGTTTTTTTTTCCCGTCGCAATATTATCGTTGAGCTAGCTAACTGGCATACATTGTCACTATCTGCTAACGTTAGCTTTAGCCTTCGTTTTCTAATCGTTTTTTTCATAGGCTATAAACAGAGGTGGTATAAGTATATATCTTGTAATTGATTAAAATTAGAAGTACTCAGTTCTTGTACTTGAGTAAAAGTAGAAGTACCAGAGTGTAGGAATACTCTGTTACAGTAAAAGTCCTGCATTCCAAATGTTCCTCAAGTAAAAGTATTATTATCAAAATATAGTGAAAGTAGCGACAGTAAAAGTAGTCATTTTGCAGATTGGTCCATTTCAGAATAATATGATACGTTTTATAATGATTGATCATGAAAGTGTTCTCAAAGCTGGTAAAGGTGCAGCTAGTCTGAATGACTTTGTATACTGCAGGGTAGCTTTTGGATTTACTCCAGGTGGAACTAAAGCCTGATTTAACACTTGATTATATTTCACATCATTCATCCACATCTGTAAAGTAACTAAAGGTATTACATACATGTAGTGGAGTAAAAGTAAACCATTTACCTCTGAACTGTAGTGGAGTAGAAGTACAAAGTAGCAAAACATTGAAATACTTAAGTAAAGTACAAGTATCTCAAAATTGTGCCCAAGTACAGTACTTGTTGAGTTTATGAACTTAGTTACTTTACACCAGTGGCTATAAAGATAGAAAGACTAAGCCTTGCACAGAGGCCTGAAAATACATTTTCAAAATGCTCAACAGTGCTGCCAAAATTATTAACTGACTGCTACACAATTAAAATAAATGCTTTTTATATATTTCTATTAGATGTGACTCTATGGTGTTTCTGTTAATATTAACACTGCTGCTTTAGTTGTTCTGACTGCTAAAATCCTCTGTTATTCCTCATTTTAAAGCCGATATTCTGTGGGGTCAGGGGGCTCGGATCCTTGTCACCTTTTTCATACCTGATGAGTTTGCATCCCTGTTGTCAATTTGTTTGGTTATCTAGGCACAGCTGTGTGTGACTCCCTCTGGTACACTGGTATGTGTTTTCCTAATGTAGAGAGCATTGATTAATTAATAAACTACACACTGACTCTAGATCCTGACCAAATCCTTATTTTTTGATCAAATGTTTTTCAAAAAATGTATTGTATATTATATAACAGCTGCAAATCACAGACCGGAGTCTCTGCTACTGTGGACCACGAAGGAGGGGATCATCATCCCCATCCCCAAAGACCCTGCATGGCATGGAAATCTCCTCCTCCTGGAACAATTCTACACCCAGCATATGCTCCCTGTGTTGGCCAGTAGAGAGGAGGACATTTAAATAAACATACTCTTAACACCCTCGGACTCTGCGTTGTGTTTCGTATGTGTGATGGGGTGTTATGCAGAGGGGAGGAAAACAGGACACAGCAGATTGGGATTGTGGTGGAGATGCTGAGCAGTTATTTAATTGTTGCGTGTAATTATTATTATACTGTGTGCTTCTTAGTTATTCCATCTTTTGCTGTAACATGGATCTGTATGTAACTCTATATTTAATTGTTATCTACCACACTTCCTTCTACATCATACACCATCATTATACATGATGGTGTATATAGGATATGTATTTATTTGTATACATATATGTATTTATTTGTATACATATCTAAATTGTATAATTTTATTTTTCGTATTTGGGATTTCTCTTTTGTCCACTCAAATACACTTGGCCCTTTCTCTTTTCCATGTGGAAAATGGCAGCTGCATATTCTGCTTTTCTCATCTGCTCCCTGTCTGCTCATCTACGATGAGAAAATTATATAATTAATTACTAATAATCATTTAAACCTGTTATTACCAATATTTCACAAATTCTGCATGTAAACTTAAGAGCACAGCTGTATGTTGAGTATGTCAGCTTTGCTTGGTTCATCTTACTGGGGGGGGGGGGGGGCTGCTACATGGATGTCGGTGCAGTCCACAATAATTTTGCAGCTGAAGGCAGAATGAATTTATTATTGACTCAGAATGAAGCACAACTTCATGTCATACAATACATTGACTTTATTTGTAATTGTGTAAAAAAAATATGAGCATTGATTAGCAAGCAGGACCTGGCAGGAACAGAGAATGGTGATGGATGGAGCTGGGAAGAGAGAAGAATAAAGAAAACAGATCAACTTTATCGGATATTAAAAATTCAATTTCAAAACAAGTTGCCGCTCCTACAGTTTTCTAGTGTGTAAAGATGATTTCACATGACCAATGCAAAATATCACACTCAATACATGTGTGTCTCTGAGGGGTGCATTGTGCCTTTGATGTATATAAATAATATACCATAACCAAATACTATTACGTACAGTGGAAATCAGGTTACCAGAGCAGGTCAGACCAGTGTGCATGTTCCTCAGGGTCTCAGCAGTTACAGGTGAGGTAAAGAAAATAAAAGAGAAAAAGGTCAGTAACAACACTTTAAAGTAACAACACTGAATAATTATCTCTTTTAATAATTTTCTCTCAGTAATCACTCAACTACTGTCTATCCAACAAACAGATTGACTCACTCTCACTATCATCACAATGAAACACGTCCAGAAGAATGTCATGCAAAGCTGCCTGCCTTCCTTCCTTCGACTCTCCCTGAACTGCCTGATCTTTTAATGGTCAATGTTAACCATTTGTGCAGATAGCATTAAGTAGAAAAGATCGCTGATACTAATGTGGCGTTAGCCTACCTCCCGCCCCCTTAGCACCTGGTGGAGGGGGCGATAGGCTACTCTTCAAATGTTTCACAAAATACTTACCATCATGACTACTCTTACTGTTTAACATTTTGGTTTACTTCATGTTAAGGCTAATACAAATGACAAGGCTAAGTAATGTAATATAATGCTAACTAACATGCTCGCTACTAGCTAGGTAGCTAACTTGACTATGTTCCATGCAAAACATGTATATTACCTGATATGTTTGGTCCAACGACTCCTGGTCCTTTCATCAGACGGGAAGCGATAGAACGAGCAAGTGGTATGATCTCTTTTGTGATTACAACCTCGTACAAAGCACACAGGCATCTTGTAAAAGTGAATTTATTGGAGCAATCTCTTATATTTATTGGAGGGAATAAATCAGTCTTCTTCTTCCTCTTTGCTTTGCGAGTCACAACCAGTCTTGGAGCATTATCGCCTATGACATCACTTACGCGACCCAGAATGCATTTGGGATTTGTAGTCTTTCTAGTTGCGTATTATTCATAGTCTTATATTTCAGCATTTTTACGACAAACTGTGACTTTTTTTGCATGGAAATGATTGTTTAAGATTGACAAACATCATATGTGTCATTCGTGGCACAATTCAAACGGGATCAAAAGATAACTTTTCTCTCTCCATTGACTTCAATGTATAATTTTCCGCTTCCGGGGTCCCATGGAGGCTCCCGGAAGGGGAGGGACTTCGCCTCTCTATAGAGAACCGCAGTGACGCGTCGTAAAACCCGGAAGTAAGTTAGCATTTTTAGCACTTCCGGTTCCTTCCTCAAAAAGCAATGCATTTTTTCCATAGGGTTTTGGAAAATAGCTCGAAATAAGGTCTGTGGTTGTCACAAATTTAAGAGATGAATCACGTTTTGTTCTACGACATTAAATACATCAGCAGTGACCCCACTGGGGATTTTTGAAGGGTTTACGTGTCTGAAAAACGATGGTTGTTACCGAATGGCTGAATAGAACTACAGAAATTGTCGAGGCCGTTGTACGTCATTACGCCGAACACTTAAACACTCCTGCTAAGTTTGTTTTCCCCTGTGTTCGGCTTGAAAGCAAGTACCTGCCTATCTTTAGTATCTGTATATCTATATCTGACCATTAGAATCTGTATTTTTGAAATTGTCGTTTTTAACACCGTCGTTTTACAAATGATAGAATAATTAATTACCAGTGTTTTCCAATTTTACTCGGCAGTTCGTTTCGTTAGCTAACGTTAGCTAAAGCTAGCGCTACTAGTTAGCTACGCAATGGTTTGTTGCTTTGCTCCGGGTTGCAGCCACAGGTCTTCGCATGAAACGTGCTTGTTCTATCGTTTCCCGGCCAATGTTTTCCAAAGGAGAGTCTGGATTCGTGCCATGAGGTAAGCTGACGTTACATTTTTGTCCATGTCACGGTGAAATGTAAATAATGGGTAATGACTGTATCGCCGTTTTAGAGATGGCGCTGCTGAAAAGACCGCAACATAAGTAAAGATAATGAATACATCCTATTAAAACCTGTGTGGCTTATATGATACGTCTAATTAGTACAAGCAGCATAACGTTTCACCATGTAACTAAAGATTGTAGTCAGGGAAATCAGTTTGACATATTGAACTAATAACAAATCACGTCTGGCTGGCAGAGAACTCTCTGCTCCATAGCTTCTCTTGGACGTAAAATCACATGTACATTTTACATTTATATTCAATTTAATATTCCATCCCTCACATACTTTTGTATATATAATAACTTATATTTTGTTTTTCTTGTTATGCTGCTGCAACAGAAACATTTCCCAAATTGGAATCAATACAGTAATATCTTATCTTAATTAATTAAGAAATATAACTATTATAATTAGTGTAGCAGCTGACACCTATTTTCAATATGGATTAATCTACCATGTATTTCTTTAGTTCAATTTTCATCTATAAAAATGTCAAAATAGTGAAAATGTTCACGAGACTTATCAAAGTGCAAGGTTATAGCTTTAGATGTTTTGTTTTAGCCTATGTACTGTATGTCTTAATGCTCTTATAGTATATGTGACGGTGTGACTTCCATAAAACTAATATGTTATATCAGTGGTTCCCAAACTTTTTGGGCCCAAGGCACACCAAAGGACGAGTAAAAATCTCAAGGCACACCTACCCTAAAATAGCCCTTATAACACGTGTTATCACTCATATCATGTAAAATATCTGTAAATGTGCATACTTATTTACTAATGGCAAATAAAATGTGACAAAGACAACTATATTACTCATGAAATATTTATTAACGAATTTTTTTTTAAATTAATTTATAAATATAAATATATATATATATATATATATATATATATATATATATATATATATATTATATAATTTATTAAACTTTAGCAAATTAGGCTTCATCAAAGCAGCAACACACTCATTTAAACCAGACAGGTCACAAAATTAAAAATGAGGCAACGGAAACTCAGCAGAAACTCAGCACAGAGAACTGTCAATGCAAGGAAACATGGTCCTGAACTACAAATTATGAATATAACATTTCACCAATCAGCATTGAAACATGTGCTATTTTAAAATTTGCCTATTTACAGATTAATGGGATACATGTGCCTGTCGGGGCGTGCAGATTTTTTTAATCCTCGGTGGCACTGAAGAGAGGGCAACTCGCAAGTCCTGTTCAACAGACAGCCGTGACCTGCTGTTGTTCTTCATATAAGTCAGAGTAGAGAACGCCAGCTCACACAGGTAGGTAGTGGGAAAATGAAGTAGTTGCTCAATCGCGTGGTGGGAGATGCTTGGGTACTCCGATGCAGAAGCCAACCAAAACTGATCCAGTGGGAGCTCACTGAATTTGAGTTTCAGTGTGCGGTCCACACGGAGCTCTGCGCACTCCTCTCTCTCTTTCATGGAGAGCTTCTCTGTGGAGGATTCCTGGTGGAATGGGTCTTGGATCCAGTCATAGTCCTCGATGTCAGCCACACGTGGAAAATACTGCTCAAACCTCTCTTTTAAGGTCTGAAGGTGTTCCGCATACACAGCGCGCTCCTTAGCTGCCTGCGGCGCAGCTGATGTCAGCGGGAACATGTCCATGGAGCCCTGCTCCAAAGCCTCCTGCCACAGGAGAAGTTTGCCCATAAACCCCCGAATCTTATCTGTGGACGATAAAATGTTTTCATTCCTTCCCTGAAGCTTGGCGTTTAACTCGTTCAGATGCCCAAATATGTCTGCGAGGTAAGCCAGCCTGGCGCACCACCTCTCATCCGCGAGCTTATCTTTATGTGGGACAGCGTTTTCACCTGAAAACTCCAAAAGCTGTTCCCGAAGCTCATAAAGACGGGATAGGACTTTCCCCCGTGACAGCCAACGTACCTCTGTGTGCAGGATCAGGCTTTGGTGGTCGGCTCCCATCTCGGCGCACAGCTGGGAGAAGAGGCGAGATTTCAGGGGCCTTGATTTTATGTAATTCACCATCTGCACGGCCTGATTCAGCACCTCAGTCAACTCCGGGGGCATGGTTTTGGCAACCAATGCCTCTCGGTGCAGAATGCAGTGGTTTGTCACGATATGTGGGTTTTGTGCCCTCACCTTAGCAATGAATCCTTTCACTCTCCCCGTCATGCTCGCCGCACCATCTGTGCAAAGACCGACGCACATATTCCAGGTCAGACTGTTCTCTTTAAAATAGTCATTAGTTACCCTGAATATTTCCTCTCCCGTGGTGTGGCTTTCCATTTCTTTGCAGAATAAAAATGTCTCTTTGATGGAGTCAGCATCAACATATCTGACGTTTGCCAGAAGTTGGGCAGCCCCACTGATGTCCGTAGATTCATCTATTTGGAGGGAAAATCTGCCGCTCGCCTGCAGTTTCTCTGCCAAATGTTCCTCAATGTCTTCGGACATGTCGTCGATTCTTCTTTTGATCGTATTATCAGACGACGGCACTTTCGATAGCTCATTTGCGGCATCTGGACCCAGCATGACACCTGCAAGTATTTTGCAAGCAGGGAGGATGAGTGTCTCCGCTATTGTGTGAGGCTTCTTCTGCTTTGCAATGAGCTCCGCTAGCATGTAACTCGCCTCCATTGCCTTATCAGACACTTTCACAGAATCCAACAAACGTCCTTGCTGCCTCTGGTTCAGATCCCGCGCTCTTCTGAAGTAGTCCAAGTTACTGTGAACATGGGCGGGATGTTTGGTTTCCAAGTGCCTCTTCAGCTTGCTTGGAACCATGTTAGCATTAGCTAACTTCTCCCGACAGACGACGCACTCGGGCTGAGGATTGTTCACATCCCCGGTCCAAATGAAGCCATAAGACAGATAACTGTCATGGTACTGTCTGCTGACAGTTTTTTTCCTCTTCTCTTTCGGTGGTGGGTTGTCGGCAGTCTCTACACTGGTGGTTGCTGGTTTGCTCCGCACAAGAAAGCGCTCCATTTTCCCGCTTGCTTGTTTCTCAGTTTTAATATTGTCCTTCAGCCTTTGATGTGTCACAGTCTTATAAATCCCACCTGCGCAACTGCGTTAACAGCGGAATACGGGGTTCTGTGAGGATTATTTTTTAAATAATCGTTTTTAGGTATAGAGTTTGCCTCTGTATTATGAAATGTGTGCATACAAAGTACTGATATAGTAAATAAAAAAATAATTATTTTTGTGTAGTTGTATATTGCAATAATAACGTATGTTTGTCACAAAATCCCACGGCACACCTGGACTTGCCTCACGGCACACCAGTGTGCCGCGGCACACCGTTTGGGAACCACTGTGTTATATCTTCCCAACAGATGAGCTGACAGGAAACCTAACACTCTAACAACCACAACATTGCAAAGACGAGTAAATGTAAATTAAAAACAATTCACCATTTTTTTATTTCTTCTTCCTTGCAGTGAGGTGAAGCTGACCTTGCACTTGGTGCCAGTAAGGATGTTCCTCACGCAGGCTGAATGTTTCTCCTTCCTTACTGACACAGAAGCCCTTGATTTGCAATGCTTCACTAATTGTCATTTCCCTGGCTCCGTAGGGACACTTTACCTCCAGCACAGCGGAAGACCCTACCAGACCATCTGGAGATGCCCCCAACAATCCTGATAGGGAGAGCCACAAATCTGACTCATGGACCTGCATCTGGGTTGCAGTGGTGAATGTCCCGACGCCCTCACATTCATTCATAGTCCCCCACTGTACAGACAAAACACCATGAAGGGCCTGTTGTTGCCCTAGCACCCTGGCAATAAAGGAAGCAGTCACACGCTTTGACCTCAGGACAGCTCCAAAGTTGCTGGCAGTCAACCTTCCTTTCCTGAACAAATGCCAGTTTGGGTTGGTTCGCTGACCAGTGGTAGCCACCTGAATTGCCCTCTGTTGCTCTTCAGACAATGCCATGCTTGCCAAAATTGCCTCAGGTCCCTGATGCCCAACAGATTTGATAATTTCAGGAACAGTAAGTGTTTCCAAGCTGTAGTGTTCCTCTTCTAGCTCGGGGGAGAGAAGCCAAGAAATTCCTCAGAACCTGCCCCCGAGTCTGTCCCTCAGCCAGTCACGATCTTCGGAGGTGGGCTCTCTTGTCAGCGGGTTAAATTAGTTATCGGTTTCAACAGTCACATTAAAACAGTTACTAAATCAGCTTACTATCACCTAAAGAACATATCTAGGATTAAAAGACTAATGTCACAGCAGGATTTGGAAAAACATGTCCATGCTTTTATCTTCAGTAGACTGGACTACTGCAATGGTGTCTTCACAGGTCTCACTAAAAAATCTATTAGAAAGCTGCGGCTGATTCAGAACACCGCTGCTCGAGTCCTTACCAACACCAAGAAAGTGGATCACATTGCTCCAGTTCTGAAGTCTTTACACTGGCTTCCTGTGTGTCAAAGAATAGATTTCAAAAATACTGCTGCTGTTTATAAAGCACTGAATGGCTTAGGACCAAAATGCATTTCTGACCTCCTGCTAAATGATGAACCATCCAGATCTCTCAGGTCTTCAGGGACTGGTCAGCTTTCTGTCCCCAGAGTCAGAACTAAACATGGTAAAGCAGCGTTCAGTTATTATGCTACAAATATCTGGAACAAACTCCCAGAAACCTGCAGGTCCGCTACAACTCTTACTACTTTTAAATCCAGGCTGAAGACTTTTCTTTTTGTCGCTGCTTTTAATTGAACTATTCATATCTTAGACTGCACTGTAACTTTTATCCATGTATTTTTTCTTTTAATGTTTATTTTATTAGCTTTTCTTTTTAATGACTGATTTTAAATGCTATTTTTTTAATGTCTTTCATTTTTTTTAAAGCACTTTGAATTGCCTTGTGTTGAAAAGTGCTATATAAATAAACTTGCCTTGCCTTGCCCAATAAAGATTTCATGTGACACATAAAATGGATTTGTTGATGGGAATTAATGTGAATAAATTAACTCTAGGTTAACGGTACTCTTGCTATCACTACTCACCGACACTATAAACCTTGTCCCTCATGTTAGCCCTGACAACACCGGTAAGCACACCTTCATCTAGGCTGCACTGTAACGTGTCCTGACTTGTAGTGGTTCTCTCCTCTATCTACACTCTTCTTGTCATCTTTGTAAAACGATATCAGACTGGTAATTGACACAGCCATGACTTCTAGTTAAATTCAGTGTGGCTAAAATGAAAAGCTTTGTTAAAATATGCAAGCACGCGAAAGTCAAATTCAGCTTTATTGTCAAAGATTCTACATGTGTTATACATCCAGAAATATCGAAATATCGTTTCCCACAGTGTGACATGTATACATAAAACAAAACAAAAAGGGTTTAAAATGTTAATATATTTAAAGTGTTCAAAGTGCAGTTTCAGTGCAAGTCAGTTGAAACGATCTTAAGTTGGCGTGACGTTGAAGTCGTGCGACCCTGCTGCTGTACTGGCTTGTAGTTCGTTTATAGCATAACGTTAGCATTTCGCTTTTGGCGACTAGATTTATGATTCAAAAATTATAAAAGTAGGGTTGACATGTGGAGATTATCCGGCTGAACAAAACGTGATCCCTCTCTTAAATGTGTGTCAACCACAGACCTTATTTCGAGCTATTTTCCAAAATCCTATGGACAAATTGCATTGGTTTTTCGCGAAGGAACCGGAAGAAGTTTACTTCCGGGTTTTACGATGCGTCACTGCGGTTCTCTATACCTAAAGCCTTTCTCTTCGCCTGATGAAACATTCTGCTTCCCCCCGCCCCCAAAGAATATCCACAGCCAGCAGCCGCAGCAGGAGGGAATTCAGGTGTAGGTCGATGAGATGCAGCGTGGGAGTCAGCAGGGCGGCCTGAAACCCACCGGTACACCCTCTCTCTTTCAGCCAATCACAAGGGAGGGGTTCTTTTAAACAGTATCAGGTGGTAGAGGTGTCATCCTTATTTCTAGTTTTATTTAATTTTTTTTAGCTGTTATGCCTCATTGTGTGTGTGCCCTACTTCATTTCATATTGATCACTTTCCTATCCAGATATTTCTCTTCCATCACCAGAGGCACATTTTATTATACACCGTTAGTATATTCCAAACTTTGAAACTGACAGTGAACCTCTCTCTCCTCTGACAAACCCTTAGCGAGCTGTTTGTCTAAATGTATGTATTCCTCGTGTGTGTGTGTGTGTGTGTGTGTGTGTGTGTGTGTGTGTGTGTGTGTGTGTGTGTGTGTGTGTGTGTGTGTGTGTGTGTGTGTTTCACTGTGGATTAGAGCGCACATTTGGGAACATGTTGTCATCAGCACCTGAGTCTGTTTGTGTGTTGCATTGCGGTCTGGTGCTCAACACCATCTCCATCTGTGTTTACATCTCACCCAGCTGACATCACCTCTGTTCCACTGTCATGGCCTGAGACCCCCACTACCAATGGCTTTATTCACCGTGAGACAAACACACACACACACACACACACACACACACACACACACAGTTTTCTCCCTTCTTTAAATGAATCCTGCATCAACGTGTTTCAGCTCCTCACATGTGAGGGAGCAACACACTCTCACTCCCTAAGCGTCCAGGAGCGACGCTTGGTCAGGGTCCCGTGGCGTGCAGTTGGGACGCACCAAGGCTCCTTCAGCTTCATAAAGGGACGCAAAGAGCTTTCAACTGATTGCAATGTATTCCCATCGGCGGCGGTATTTGGCGCTTAGGGAAGCACCGCATCCATTTATGTCGGCAGCTCTTAAAGGCAATGTGAGCGTCCATTCCCATTGGATAACGGAGAATTGTACACCCGGAAGTAAGTATTCTCCTTACTGTCGATTGATTTGACAGTGATATCTCCACTACTCATCAACTAAAAAAGACCATATTACCTTTGTTGATTAAACAACATTGATAGGTTTAAATTGTGTACGATGCTTTTGTGTTTTTCCCCTTCAATTCTGAGAAACAACTTGTTTTCTCTGAAATGTGGAGCGCCAAAGAGACTACACTACCCACAATCCCCAGCTATGGTTTTGACGACGCCTGTCCGCTTTGACAAACCTCAAGTCCACAAGCTCTGTGATTTGGATGAAACATAAATTCATACAAAAAAAGTGACGTAGATTTTACTCTCATCTATTATTCAAAACCATTTTATTTATTTTAACGTAAATTACATGCCAGTGTCATATCTTTTTATTAATTATATTTGTATACTTTATTTGCTATGAGTTATATCTGAAGCAAATTATGTTTCTGAAGATGTGTTGTCAATTCCACCCTTCAATGTAGCCAGTGGTGACAGGTCAGACGGCACAGCCCCACCTAGTGTCAGCAGAAAGTATTAAAAATAATGATTACAAACAAATGTACGGAGCCCTGGAGGGTTCATAGAGAGAAAAATAAATAAAACGTGGCCACGTTTTACTAAAGCGTGCGCACGAGTTACTAAAGCGTGCGCACAAGTTATTAAAGCGTGCGCACGCTTTAGTAACTCGTGCGCACGCTTTAATAACTCGTGCGCACGCTTTAATAACTCGTGCGCACGAGATAGTTAGGTATATAATGTAGCCTACAGCACAACAGACCAGCCTTTCTCCCCGAAGCATGAAGAGGAGTTCACCTGCTTGATCGGTAAGTTAAGTTGATTATTAGCTTGCTATTAAACATGAATTGCTAGCTTAACTGTGTATTTGGCTATCTACCTGTTAGTTGTGCTGGCTATTTATTAAGCAGCCGACCGACATAGCCAACTTGCTAAGTTTAACAAGCTAATACCGGTAGCACTAGCAGCTAGGATAAATGGTGTCAACACTAGTTTTTCAACCAACTGTTCGTGGATGTAGTGATAAAAACACTTTTGATTGTGCATCAAGTGTAATGTTCTTATTTGGTATAAATAAGACACCGTCTTGAATCTTTAGACTAGCTTCACTAGCCACTTTATTAGCCAACAAGCAGTACCAAGTTACATCTTGTTCTACTCACTTCTATATGTCAATATATGTTATACTGCCACCTAGTAGTAACATATATGCATTGTAACTATGTACACATTGTAACTACTACTTTTTGTTTTTTTCCCCCAGATTGATGCATCAATAATACCTGTAGTGACGGATGCTGACCTGGCAAAGCGGTTAGGGTTAGGTCAATGGTTGTAGCTATGGATAGAGACGCTTTAATTAAGCTTTACTTTGGACTTGGGATGAGTTATCAAGACATCCTGACAACACTTGCTTTGCAAGGGATAATTGTTAGTAAAAGTACATTAAGGAGAATATTGAGAGCGTGTGGATTAAATCGTCGGAAATATGCTGATTTGGAAGTTGCTATCGACTATATAGTTGGTCAATTGGGAGGCCCTGGACAACTTCATGGATATCGCTGGATGTATGCAAAGCTTTTGGAGCGAGGTATCCGCATCCGGAAAGAAGACGTGAGGATCCTTCTTTCTCTGCTCGACCCAGTCAACTCTCAAGCTCGCCTGAAAAGACGTCTCAGCCGGAGAAAGTATTTTTCACAAGGGCCTAATTTCATATGGCACGTAGATGGCTACGACAAACTCAAGCCCTATGGAATATGCATTAATGGATGCATAGACGGATATTCCCGTAGGATTATCTGGCTAAAAGCAGCTTTCACCAACAGCGACCCAAAAGTAATTGGAAGCTACTTTGTCGAAGCACTAGAGAATGTCGGAGGTTACCCAAGGCTTTTACGCACTGACATGGGCACAGAGAATGTGCTGTGTTAGAAATTAAAATCAATGTTTTGATGGTATAATGTAGCTTAAACATACCGTCAGTTTAAACGCTCTTTTATACTGAAAAAACAGAAATTCTTGTGCACAAGCAGTTAAGCTTTTATTCTGAAAATCCTTCATCTACGGTTAGCATTTAGCATGTGGCTAATATACGAATTCCTAAAGAGGTGAATTGAGAAGCGAAATGACATGGTGTGGTGAAAACCGAAACCTACTGATTTAACACTACAACGATAGATGTCGAGATACTACCATGTTGAATATTAAATGAAAGTACAGTTTATTTGAATACATTATTGTTTACAGACGAGAGTAGCATGTGACAACATCCGGAATGACCGGAAACCAAACGAGCCGAGAAGTATTGTTTAGAGTATTGATTACAGCGTTTAGAATGTGTTAAATGAAAAGTGATGAAAGAGAATATGAGGAGAAACGGCGTGTTAAGCATATATTGAATGTGAAAAGAACCTATCCTCTGTTTAAATGCAATAACGGACATTGGAGACGAGGTGAGCCGGCTGGCGGGGAGGAGCCAGCAGAGGATATATAACAGCGCCGGAGGAGAGATCCAGTCTCTTCTCTTCTTGCTCAGGAGAGCCAGATCACAGCTGTTTTCTGCCGGAACAATATTCTGTCTGTAACACTACCGCGCCTTTTTTTTAAATTAAAGTATCCCATTTGAATCTTTTCAGAGACTCCATTTAGTCTCATTTTAAAGCTTCTCTCCTGGACGCGAGAATAAAGAACATATTTAACAGCTGCTACGAGACATCCAACAGTTTTTACGGCGAAACGATGAAGATGACAGAGCAGGAGAAAGGAGTTATATAACAGGAGCTAGCACAGCAAATCGGAGAATAGAGAGCTGGTGGGGAGTGATGAGAAAGGAAGGGGTTCAATACTGGATCCAGCAACTGGGAGAACTCAAGGATGAAGGGCTCTTCACCGGTGATTTTCTGGACAAAGCACTTGTCCAGTTGTGCTTCATGGCAATCATTCAGGTAAAACAATATGATGTTGATCTGACAATTGTTAGCTGCAGTTAAACAGAGACCATAACCATGTAAATTATACAAATATCGGGAAATAGTAAAAGTAGGGCACAGACTTAAAAACCACAGGATTTATTATGAGAGTCAATCATGTTGTATGCATCCATCCACATACTTTTACGCACTGATAGGCAGCAGTGATCTGCCAAATACACCCACTGTAGAACAACCTTTAAAATCAACCTGACATAAATTCATCATCAAGATGAACCTACGTTGAACACACAGGCTATAAACACACAGTCTGCCCAACATTCGTAACGAGTCACACAACAGTTTTACGAAAAGCCGCACTACGTTTTCTGACAACTTGCCAGACAATCATAGCCTACCAATGTCCAATGTTAATGCATAGATATGATTAACTTATATATAAATAGGCTATATAGACATTGGCAAACATTTTTGATAACGTATATTTACAGCTGGCATATAGGCCTTTTTTATTTAGGGTATAGCTAACGTTGTTGTTGAATGAGTTGTGTGAGTCTTTACGCACTTTGGGTATACTTTAATGAAGACGTAGGCCTACTATAGTTGCATGCATGTGTACCTATTCATTTAACGTAGGATTTATTATGATGAAGGAATTGACTCAAAGTTATGTTATGTATAGTTTAGTTGTGCTTAATTGTCAGTGTATAGGACACTTGATAGCTGTATGCATAATGAATGCGTAAGAATATGTGTCTGCGCTAAAAATGCCTCACACAATTAGACCTGTGATTTTGAAGAATGTACCGTGATGTAACCCATAACGGCAATTATCTGTTAATACGGCTCTATTATAGCGATCACTTTGTGTTTGATATATCTACATCTTTTATTTATCAGATCGCGTACAGCATGCCGTGAGGTTCAAATCTAATAATCTCTTGCCAACGCGCAACAACCCTGTCCATTGTTCTGAAATAACAGCGCTATGTCGAAGCTATGCTTGAATGATGTGTGTGCAGTGGGCAACGAGAGTAGATCAGATAACTTTGTTTTTTTGCTATTATTCCATACGGTACATACAATTTATCCCCCTTTCCATTTCTTTTTGCAGGAGGACTTGAATGAGATAAGACACGTTTGGAACACACATCGCATCAGGCCCTCTACAAACCCCAATGTCCCCGCAGGAATACCTAATATCATGTATACGGCACCTCATTTGTGGGGTGCAGATGACCTTCTTGTTCCATTCAGTGATGACTTACCCACTTGCAAAGAGAGCTGCAAGTTCCTAACTTCAGTTCCATGTGACGAGGACGTGTTTGATTTGTGCACAATCATAATGGAAGAATCAGGCATGGGGTTCCCAATGAATAGGTCACAAGCACTTGACTTATATCTATCATTGAGGGATATCATTCGCCCACAAGTATTTGAGGAGGCAACTGCATGAATGTTGCAGTTTTCTTTCTGCTATTGGTGGAAGAAGTATCAGATCCTTTACTGAAGTAAAAACCCTACCTAACTGTGGAAATACTCCACTATATCCTACATTTAAAACCTTACATATTTAAAAGTATTTAAGTATGATCAGCTAAATGTAAATAACAGTATGAATAGTAAAAGTAGTCACCGTGCAGTAAAATGTTCCCTGTCAGTGTTTTATTATTATATATGATGTTTCTGGATTAATATTACTGCTGAATTAATGTTGCATTTTACTGCTGTTTAAGGCTGTGCTAATTTTAACTCCTTTATATACTTTTGGATAGTTTAGGATATACACATTTATATGTATGTATATATGGTAAATGTATCTAGCAATGTGTGACATGTATTGTAAACATTAATTCACCTTTGATATCTCATGTAAAGTCATATACAGTGAACAGAAAATGTATCTTACTTTAATGATAAATCTTTATTCCATGTGCTTCACATAATAATCGTCTTTTATTGTGTGGAACAAACAAACAAAGAAAGGGATCATTACTGACCTTGCAGTGAAGTAGTATTTGATAACAATGTAACAATGTTACATGATTGACAAATAAAAATAAGAAAACCAACACAAATACAAAAGGGAGTGCTTTTTTTTATCTTATTTGAACATTAAGCCCTACTTAGGAAAACTTGAATGTCACCAATAAACAGGCACTGACATAAGAACTTGAGTAAACGTTGAGGTTTTAAACTTTCCCCCATAAACTAAATGTTTACCTTGCTCAAAATACATTCATGCTAAACAGAAAGACCAGATTAGTCAAATGAATAGACTCTTAAAATAGGACCTGTGTACAACAGGAACAGGAACAACAATTAACACATTGGAGTAAAATATTCTATAAAAACAAAAACATCCTTCAATAGTTATTCTGCCCTTTGGAATCACTCTATTCCAAATCAACATGTTGATAGTACAGATTTGAACAACAATCATGTCATGCAGTGCAAGGATTTTCAAATGAAGGCAAAACATAATATGCAAATCCCTAACAATTAACCATAAATGCATATTTACTTAGCTCAGCTTATGCTTTTGCATAGAGCTATCTAGTAGCTGTTGTGTGCCTATTGAACACAATCATTGGCTCCTGTGTATCAGAACATGTATCTTCTTGGATATCATAACATAACTTCTACTGTGACTATGAGTAAAGATGTATAGAGAACCGCAGTGACGCATCATAAAATCCGGAAGTAAGCTGCGCATGGGTTCCTTCGACAAAAATGCAATGCAATTTCTCCATAGGATTTTGGAAAATAGCTCAAAATAAGGTCTGTGGTTGAAACACATTTAAGAGACGGATCACGTTTTGTTCAACCGGATAATCTCCACATGTCTACCCTACTTTTATAATTTTCGAATCGATACATTTATGATCGATACATTTATGATTCGAAAATTATAAGAGATGGGTAGACATGTGGAGGTTATCCAACTAAACAAAACGTGATCCGTCTCTTCAATGTGTGTCAACCACAGACCTTATTTCGAGCTATTTTCCAAAATCCTATGGAGAAATTGCATTGCATTTTTGTCGAAGGAACCGGAAGAAGTTATTAGAAATTAAAGTTTCAAAGTGCATATATAAACGTAGAGCCTAGCTAAGAAAACATGTTTAATGCTGAAAGAAAGCCTTTTACACCTTGAAAATTATCTCCTGTCTTTAAATATTCCTTTCAAAACCATAACTGCAGTAGAAATTGTGGGTGCAACCTATAGACGCTATCTCCTTCTTGTCTAGATGATATCCATCACCCACACAGAGCTTGTAAGTACACTATTAAAATCACTGCGGAGGTCTGGATAATTGTGGTACCCTACAGGTAGTTTTAAAAGGCAGCCACATGTGTGAGATTGTGGTCTTCGCTCGAAGTTCGAGGTTTCAATTAATTGTATCTTAATAGTTTGTTCCATTAAATTGGAACCAGTGCAGAAGCGGAGGAAAAGCTGAAGGGTGCTCAGATCAACTTCACCTACATATCTCTTCAGGTAGCGGGCAACTGCAGTCTGGGGTGGAGTCATCTCATCTGGGAACTGAAGGAGCTCCTTCACTGCTTTTCCAGTTGGTGTTTTCTGCTGTATAACATCATTCAGGGCATCTTGTGGCAACACACTTGCTAAGTGCACCACAATGGGACGCCAACACTTGATTACATACATTGGTGCCTGTATGAGAGCCTTGTGTCCCATCTGTGAAAGCAGTGGGATCAGATTGTCCTTGGTAGGAACCTGCTGGCACTCATGTGCTTCAAGGGCATCAAACAGTGCATCAGTGTCAACAGAGTTGAAGTCTTCCAAAGCCTTAACAAGGACCTCTCTCTCCTGTTCAGACACGTACTGCAAAAAGGTGTCCTTTAAGCTACTGGTGGATGTGGCGTACAGTGCCTCTTCAAGGAATGGTACTGCCAGTTTCACTGGGAAATAGCGAGCAATCCTCCACCCTACTACTAAGATTCTGGCAATTGCCTGCCACTCTTCAGACTGATAATCATGCCTAATAAAGGGAACTTTTACATTCCCTCCCAAGGTGCATCTTTCATAAAAGTCTGTCCAATATTCAGTTAAGCAGTCCCGGGTCACACCACTTCCCTCTCCTTCTTCAAGTTTACCATTGGGTAGACGCATCTTTATAAACACCTCAGTGTTTAAAATGTCTGGGTTTGTGAAGGCTTTGATAAGGTCAGTGAGACAATGCCCCCTCCTGATAATCAGTGTAACAGGAGCAGGTTCATCCATTGTCTGGTCATTCCATGGCTCTGTAACAAGAGCAGGTTGCGGTTCGCCAAATCCATGTGGTGGCTGGTCATTCCACGGAGCAGGTTGCGGGTCGCCCAATCCATGTGGTGGCTGGTCATTCCACGGAGCAGGTTGCGGGTCGCCCAATCCATGTGGTGGCTGGTCATTCCACTGAGCAGGTTGCGGGTCGCCCAATCCATGTGGTGGCTGGTCATTCCACGGAGCAGGTTGTGGGTCGCCCAATCCATGTGGTGGCTGGTCATTCCACGGAGCAGGTTGCGGGTCGCCCAATCCATGTGGTGGCTGGTCATTCCACTGAGCAGGTTGCGGGTCGCCCAATCCATGTGGTGGCTGGTCATTCCACGGTAGTGTGTCATCTAACTGCACACCATCATTTGCCATAGCCCCAATAATAATCTCAGGATCGATCTCTTGATGAACCATGTCATCGATCCCCTGTACATCAGTTGAATAATGTGGCTCACTTCCAGTAAGATCTACAACTGGGGTTGAGGTTAACTGCATCTCTGCCTCCTCTTCATCTGAGGACAGCTCCACTTTCCTTATTTTGGTACGAAGGTACAATCTAAGGATTTTTACTCTGCTTTCTTCATACAAGTTATCCACAGTGCTAGAACTGCTGACCTGTACCTGAGAAGATTCAATTTCAGTTGAATAATATGAGAGCTTTCTCTTTCCCTTTGAAAAACCATCGGGGAAAAACAAGTTTTCAGCCATTTCTTTGATTTCCACTAATGTTTTGTCCTTGCTGATGATCAGGTGTCTGGTTCCTCCACCATTGATTGCCTTCACTTGTTTGTACCGTTTCTGCTTTCCATCGAAATCCATGCATCCAAGTTCAACCCGTCTCTCTTGCTTTTTAGCACTTTTATTTCCTGCCCATGGCTTTCTTTTTGCAGGTACTGGTGCCTCACCAGAGACCAATCTCTGTCGCAGCCTTGTGAGCATTGTGTCTTTCCTGCTCTTTGTGTCAAGCGATGAATTGTTATGCCGGCAGAAGGCAACAGTAGCTATTCTATCTCCAGCTTTAGGGATGTACTTTGCCAGGTCAGCATCCGTCATTGCAGGTATTACTGATGCATCAATCTGGAGAAAAAAACCAAAAACAATCGTTGGGAGCATGATTATAATTACATATTAATGTGCCGAAATAAATAATAGAATTATGAATGACTTGACTCTTAAAACCATTGAGCCACATTAGTTCAAATTCACTTTCAATTGGGAATACTCTCCTAAAATGTTCAATATCTTACCAATTTTATTTGCATTGCCAAATTTCCAACAATCTGTTATTCAATCCCTGCTAAAATAATTTCATTAAAAAAGAAAATCCATTTGGATTTTTGTAAGCAACACTAACCCTCACTGTGGCCAAAATGTGTGCTTTCTGGATTCAACAAAAATATTGATTGTCAGTTCTTTGACTTGTTCTTCATCTCATGGAAAGGTAGTACGCAATTCACACTTTACATTCGTACATATGTAAAGTGGCTTACCTTTTCATTTTCCAGCTTTTGGATAAATTCCTCAGAAATGTTCCGCTTAATTAACAAACCCCTCAGCTCAGCATCCATTGTTTCAACTGTCTGCTCTGGAAAGAGGATTAAACAAAGTATAAATTGCAAACATTCACAACGTTTACGATTGCAAAGAACTGTGGATTTGTAAAGTATGTTATGGTGACATTGTAAATCCATTGAAAAAACTTGATGTAATGATAGATCTGCATAGTTACAATGCATATGTTACCACTAGGTGGCAGTATAACATATATTGACATATAGAAGTGAGTAGAACAAGATGTAACTTGGTACTGCTTGTTGGCTAATAAAGTGGCTAGTGAAGCTAGTCTAAAGATTCAAGACCGTGTGTTATTTATAACAAATAAGAACATTACACTTGATGCACAATCAAAAGTGTTTTTATCACTACATCCACGAACAGTTGGTTGAAAAACTAGTGTTGACACCATTTATCCTAGCTGCTAGTGCTACCGGTATTAGCTTGTTAAACTTAGCAAGTTGGCTATGTCGGTCGGCTGCTTAATAAATAGCCAGCACAACTAACAGGTAGATGGCCAAATACACAGTTAAGCTAGCAATTCATGTTTAATAGCAAGCTAATAATCAACTTAACTTACCGATCAAGCAGGTGAACTCCTCTTCATGCTTCGGGGAGAAAGGCTGGTCTGTTGTGCTGTAGGCTACATTATATACCTAACTATCTCGTGCGCACGAGTTATTAAAGCGTGCGCACGAGTTATTAAAGCGTGCGCACGAGTTAATAAAGCGTGCGCACGAGTTATTAAAGCGTGCGCACGCTTTAGTAACTCGTGCGCACGCTTTAGTAACTCGTGCGCACGCTTTAGTAAAACGTGGCCACGTTTTATTTATTTTTCTCTCTATGAACCCTCCAGGGCTCCGTACAAATGCAAAAAATAAATATATAAAATATATTTTAAGATCATGTTTAATCATCTGATTCGTCTGTACATTGCTGTTTTAGTCTGTGTTCTTCTAATTAGTGTCTACAGTGTGTGCCTATTGAGCCGTGTTGAGCCATGTGGGACAAAACCCGATCATGCCCCTCCCTCTCACTGTCTAACTCAGGGGTTGGCAACCCGCGGCCCACGGGCCGCATGCGTTCCTTTAAGACCTCTGCTCTGGCTCCCTTGAGCTTAGACAAAAATAAGAAGGAAATAAAATAAAAGTACTTGTAGGACTATTTATATTTTGTTGCACGGTTGAAAATGTTTCGTATCTTGTATTTTGAGGTGATACTGTGACACATAAATAAAAAACAAAACGGTTTTAATTAGGTCAACTAAAATATGCGTCACATCCTGCTACGGTCCCGCGCGAGCGCCTTTTCTTGGAGGCACTCGCGCGGGGACCTCCGGCTCGATGAGCGAACTATGGATAAATTAAAGAAAAGTACCGGAGGAACACAGGATTTAATTCTGTGTGGACAGAGTTATATGCTTTCACAGCAAACGATGCTGGTTTACCGGTATGTTTGATATCTAGAGAGAAGTTGTCAAAGGTGCTGCAGCCTTTACGTATCGAGGAACAACAAGGGAGAGGAAGACAGTTGACGATCTTCAGTCATAATTCAATGGGGTATGTAATTTATTTCAGAAAACACTTTTTGTTATATTCCATGGAATGCTCTTAACGTCCCGATAGCAATGAACATATTAAATGCTTCGACAATAAATACATAAAAAAATTCATCTCTGGAAGCCGTAGCGCTGTAAAAAGCACGACCAATCATTTTAGCCGACCCGGCTAAAATAACTGGATGGCCTACCTGCCTGTCAGCCTTCCATCTGTGCACAAACTTATCTCGTGGCCTCATAGAGAACCGCAGTGATGCGTCGTAAAACCCGGAAGTAAACTTCTTCCGGTTCCTTCGCGAAAAACCAATGCAAATTCTCCATAGGATTTTGGAAAATAGCTCGAAATAAGGTCTGTGGTTGACACACATTTAAGAGAGGGATCACGTTTTGTTCAGCCAGATAATCTCCACATGTCAATCCTACTTTTATAATTTTGAATCATAAATCTAGTCGCCAAAAGCGAAATGCTAACGTTATGCTATAAACGAACTACAAGCCAGTACAGCAGCAGGGTCGCACAACTTCAACGTCATGCCAACTTAAGATCATTTCAACTGACTTGCACTGAAACTGCACTTTGAACACTTTAAATATATTAACATTTTAAACTGTATACCCCGGTTATCTAGGCCCGTTTTGTTTAATATATACCACGTTTATCTAGGCCCTTTTTGTTTTATGTATACATGTCACACTGTGAAAAACGATATTTCGATATTTCTGGATGTATAACACATGTAGAATTGTTGACAATAAAGCTGAATTTGACTTTCGCGTGCTTGCATATTTTAACAGAGCTTTTCATTTTAGCCACACTGAATTTCACTATAAGTCATGGCTGTGTCAATTACCAGTCTGATATCGTTTTACAAAGATGAAAAGAAGAGTGTAGATAGAGGAGAGAACCACTACAAGTCAGGACACGTAACAGTGCAGCCTAGATGAAGGTGTGCTTACCGGTGTTGTCAGGGCTAGCATGAGGGACAAGATTTATAGTGTCGGTGAGTAGTGATAGCAAGAGTACCGTTAACCTTTTAAGACCGAGTTAATTTATTCACATTAATTCCCATCAACAAATCAATTGTATGTGTCACATGAAATCTTTATTGGGCAAGGCAAGGCAAGTTTATTTATATAGCTCTTTTCAACACAAGGCAATTCAAAGTGCTTTACAAAAAATGAAAGACATTAAGAAAATGGCATTTAAAATCAGTCATTAAAAAGAAAAGCTAATAAAATAAACATTAAAAGAAAAAATACATGGATAAAAGTTACAGTGCAGTCTAAGATATGAATAGTTCAATTAAAAGCAGCGACAAAAAGAAAAGTCCTCAGCCTGGATTTAAAAGTAGTAAGTTGCAGCGGACCTGCAGGTTTCTGGGAGTTTGCTCCAGATATTTGGAGCATAATAACTGTACGCTGCTTTACCATGTTTAGTTCTGACTCTGGGGTCAGAAAGCTGACCCGTCCCTGAAGACCTGAGAGATCTGGATGGTTCATAATTTAGTAGGAGGTCAGAAATGCATTTTGGTCCTAAACCATTCAGTGCTTTATAAACAGCAGCAGTATTTTGAAATCTATTCTTTGACACACAGGAAGCCAGTGTAAAGACTTCAGAACTGGAGCGATCTGATCCACTTTCTTAGTGTCAGTGAGGAACCAGTGTAAAGACTTCAGAATAGGAGTGATGTGATCCTCTTTCTTAGTGTTAGTGAGGACTCGAGCAGCGTTGTTCTGAATCAGCTGCAGCTTTCTAATAGATTTTTTTGTGAGACCTGTGAAGACACCATTGCAGTAGTCCAGTCTACTGAAGATAAAAGCATGGACACATTTTTCCAAATCCTGCTGTGACATTAGTCTTTTAATCCTAGATATGTTCTTTAGGTGATAGTAAGCTGATTTAGTAACTGTTTTAATGTGACTGTTGAAACCAATAACAAATGTAACCCGCTGACAAGAGAGAACCACCTCCGAAGATCGTGACTGGCTGAGGGACAGACTCGGGGGCAGGTTCTCAGGAATTTCTTGGCTTCTCTCCCCCGAGCCAGAAGAGGAACACTACAGCTTGGAAACACTTACTGTTCCTGAAATTATCAAATCTGTTGGGCATCAGGGACCTGAGGCAATTGTGGCACGCATGGCATTGTCTGAAGAGCAACAGAGGGCAATTCAGGTGGCTACCACTGGTCAGCGAACCAACCCAAACTGGCATTTGTTCAGGAAAGGAAGGTTGACTGCCAGCAACTTTGGAGCTGTCCTGAGGTCAAAGCGTGTGACTGCTTCCTTTATTGCCAGGGTGCTAGGGCAACAACAGGCCCTTGATGGTGTTTTGTCTCTACTGTGGGGGACTATGAATTAATGTGAGGGCGTCAGGGTATTCACCACTGCAACCCAGATGCAGGTCCATAAGTAAGATTTGTGGCTCTCCCTATCAGGATTCTTGGGGCCATCTCCAGATGGTCAGGTAGGGTCTTCCGCTGTGCTGGAGGTAAAGTGTCCCTACGGAGCCAGGGAAATGACAATTAGTGAAGCATTGCAAATCAAGGGCTTCTGTGTCAGTAAGGAAGGAGAAACATTCAGCCTGCGTGAGGAACATCCTTACTGGCACCAAGTGCAAGGTCAGCTTCACCTCACTGCAAGGAAGAAGAAATACAAAAATTGTGAATTGTTTTTAATTTACATTTACTCGCCTTTGCAATGTTTTGGTTGTTAGAGTGTTAGGTTTCCTGTCAGCTCATCTGTTGGGAAGATATAAAATATTAGTTTCATGGAAGTCACACCGTCACATATACTGTAAGAGCATTAAGACATACAGTACATAGGCTAAAACAAAACATCTAAAGATATAACCTTGCACTTTGATAAGTCTCGTTAACATTTTCACTATTTTGACATTTTTATAGATGAAAATTGAACTAAAGAAATAAATGGTAGATTAATCCATATTGAAAATAGGTGTCAGCTGCTACACTAATTATAATAGTTATATTTCTTAATTAATTAAGATAAGATATTACTGTATTGATCCCAATTTGGGAAATGTTTGTGTTGCAGCAGCATAACAAGAAAAACAAAATATAAGTTATTATATATACAAAAGTATGTGAGGGATGGAATATTAAATTGAATATAAATGTAAAATGTACATGTGAATTTACGTCCAAGAGAAGCTATGGAGCAGAGAGTTCTCTGCCAGCCAGAGGTGATTTGTTATTAGTTCAATATGTCAAACTGATTTCCCTGACTACAATCTTTAGTTACATGGTGAAACGTTATGCTGCTTGTACTAATAAGACTTATCAAAGCCACACAGGTTTTAATAGGATGTATTCATTATCTTTACTTATGTTGCGGTCTTTTCAGCAGTGCCATCTCTATAACGGCGATACAGTCACCACCCATTATTTACATTTCACCGTGACATGGACAAAAATGTAACGTCAGCTTACCTCATGGCACGAATCCAGACTCTCCTTTGGAAAACATTGGCCGGGAAACGATAGAACAAGCACGTTTCATGCGAAGACCTGTGGCTGCAACCCGGTGTTACAGTATAAGTTGAGTCATGACAACTGGCGACATTCTATTATTTTCGTCATAGGAATCCGGGGCGTGTACATTGAGGACCCATTGTTGACTTACCAGGAAAGAAACATCGTTTGTCATTTACGTTCATCTTTTGCTATATCTGCCTTCCTAAGATCACTTTGCTGCACATTCAGTACTCGTATGTGAGGTTGTGGGTGAGAGTCCGATATCGTGACGCTTACAGGGAGCTATCGAACATTACAAAGTAGGTGACTGTGTGGATGCCTGTTCAAAACATTGCAAACTTCAATAAATCATTTAAATTATATATTTGTGTCCGACTTTCATTTGTTCATCGTTCTTAATGTGATGTATTGATAGCTGTCCATACCTTCAGACAGCCTAAAAGTAAAACACAAGTTGTTTATTCACAGCCGGAACGCTCATCGAGATGACTGGATCAGTCATGACAACTTGTGATCAGCTCCGATTAAATTGTGATATCAATTCTGTAGCTAACCTCCAGGGAGCACGTTTATTTTATGAAATACCTGTATCCCTCTCATCACAACAAGACTCTACACTGTGCAGGAAAAACAATTACATACATGAAAATAACCTTGATGCATGGGAATTAAACACACAAACTATCTTCCGTGGCTATATTGATATGTCACAGTAACGGTAAACCACAGAAAAATAAGTCCAGCGGGGCACAAGTTGAATACATATAATACGGTAGTTCTATTATGCCTTTAAGCCTATACGTTTAACCCATAAGAACCCGGACCCATTTCTACTTTTGGGGAAATTAAGGGGAACGTCATTTAGACTAAATAGACCACCTGGAACACATTTCTGACAAGTAACCCCCCCCTAGTGTCAAATATCTGGGCTTTAATGGTAAAGTAACTCTTATTTATAACTTAATTAACAAGGATGATGTTTTGGTTTGCATTTGTTTGAACATACTATGAATTGAAGAATAAAGCATATGTTAACTAAATATAATTTAATCAGCTAAATTAACTGACCAGACCATAATCATATTTCGAATTGTGCATATATGTCACTCCGGGTTTACTGTGAATGTTTAGGGTTAAAGTCCCGATGTGACACCATGTGTCACAGCAATATTTATGGCATTTGTTTGATATCAATTTCATCAAGAAATGTTTCCACAACAGGTTAAATGTAATCAGAATCAGAATACCTTTATTCGTCCCACAGAGGGGACATTTACATTTGTTACAGCAGAAAAGAGCCGAAGACAGCTTAATGTTTAACAGATGACATGTCATGTAAGCATTTTTATTCTTAAATGGCTTGAATATTAACTTTAGCAACAAAAAACCTTTCCAAATCTAGCTAGTTCTGTCACATGTTTTAGCCTGACACATGGACATCTTGGACATCTTGTTATGGGAAGACAAAAGCAAATGACAAGGACCATGACCCCAGACTGTTCAGTGTGTGTCACTTTGGGACTTCATGAGACAAAAAAGGCTAAAGCTGAATAAGGAACTTTCCAGAACATTTAAATCTCATGTGACACCCGTGTCTAAGCAATTCTGTCTGCCTTCCGTGTTCCTGTTGTTATTTACTTCCTCTCTGCCTTCTTCTGATGATTTATCTGTTAGTTTGTGTGTTTAATTCCCATGCATCAAGGTTATTTTCATGTATGTAATTGTTTTTCCTTCACAGTGTAGAGTCTTGTTGTGATGAGAGGGATACAGGTATTTCATAAAATAAACGTGCTCCCTGGAGGTTAGCTACAGAATTGATATCACAATTTAATCGGAGCTGATCACAAGTTGTCATGACTGATCCAGTCATATCGATGAGCGTTCCGGCTGTGAATAAACAACTTGTGTTTTACTTTTAGGCTGTCTGAAGGTATGGACAGCTATCAAAGCTACTATACATCACATTAAGAACGATGAACAAATGAAAGTCGGACACAAATATATAATTTAAATGATTTATTGAAGTTTGCAATGTTTTGAACAGGCATCCACACAGTCACCTACTTTGTAATGTTCGATAGCTCCCTGTAAGCGTCACGATATCGGACTCTCACCCACAACCTCACATACGAGTACTGAATGTGCAGCAAAGTGATCTTAGGAAGGCAGATATAGCAAAAGATGAACGTAAACGACAAATGATGTTTCTTTCCTGGTAAGTCAACAATGGGTCCTCAATGTACACGCCCCGGATTCCTATGACGAAAATAATAGAATGTCGCCAGTTGTCATGACTCAACTTATACTGTAACACCGGAGCAAAGCAACAAACCATTGCGTAGCTAACTAGTAGCGCTAGCTTTGGCTAACGTTAGTCAACGAAACGAACTGCCAAGTAAAATTGGAAAACACTGGTAATTAATTATTCTATAATTTGTAAAACTACGGTGTTAAAAACGACAATTTCAAAAATACAGATTCTAATGGTCAGATATAGATATACAGATACTAAAGATAGGCAGGTACTTGCTTTCAAGCACAACACAGGGGAAACAAACTTAGCGGGAGTGTTTACGTGTTCGGCGTAATGACGTACAACGGCCTCGACAATTTCTGTAGTCCTATTCAGCCATTCGGTAACAACCATCGTTTTTCAGACATGTAAACTCTTCAAAAATCCCCAGTGGGGTCACTGCTGATGTATTTAATGTCGTAGAACAAAACGTCAATTACCTCTTAAATTTGTGTCAAGCACAGACCTTATTTCGAGCTATTTTCCAAAACCCTATGGAAAAAATGCATTGCTTTTTGAGGAAGGAACCGGAAGTGCTAAAAATGCTAACTTACTTCCGGGTTTTAAGACGCGTCACTGCGGTTCTCTATTGATGATGCGCGTTCGTATGTGTTGGAGGAGGGACTCTGTAAGAAAGTCTGAAGGAAGAGGCCTATTTTTTCCGGTTGTGTATTTTCAAATTCTAGCGCACTCGAGCTGGTTTCTCCATTCTTACCTACCCTACCTTTAACTCTTTTTAGGGTGCAGCTATATGTTTTATTTATTTCAAAGTGGGCCCATTTTAATAATATTTTTTTTTCTTTCAAATGTTCCGAGGACACCCCAAGTGCTGTGTTTAATTTATTTTAAAGTAGGCCTGTGTATTATTTGTAATTCTCCTTATAGGAGTTATGTGTTTCTTATTAGAGGTTAACAGTTTTATATAATGTAATAAATAGCCTAATAAATGCAAAACAACTGTAGTTTTTGTCTGATATAACAATAAATACAACTTTATTAGCTATCAAGCTATGAAATATGTTTTGTGGCTCCAGACAAAAAAATTTTGGGGAAAAAGGAGCAAAATGGCTCTTTTGGTCAAAAAGGTTGCAGACCCCTGGTCTAACTGAATGGTGACAGTAAAAACTACACTGCGCATGCTCAGAGTATTTTCCTATTTAATGTGTGTGGCAAAAAAATAATGACCATAGGGGCACTGAGCTGCCATCCCCACCATACGTCATCTCACATAATTCAGAGCTGATTGGCTGTAAGTAGCCTACGTGTGCCGCGAAAAGTGTGGTGTGTGAAGAGGAGACCAGGACCCTTTCTCATTTCACTAATTCCCCTCCTCGACTCCGCTCCTCGACTCCTATCCTTGTGTCTTAGTCCCGCCCACAGGAGATGCGAGCGGAGGACTCGAGGAGGGGAACCGAGGAGAGAGGAGAGGAAGCAGCAGGCAGTTAGAGAAATAAGAACTCCTCTCCTCTGAGCGGTCATTTTAAAGAGACGTCCATTAATGATGACAGCAGGCAAAGCAGCCCTCTGTCTGATGGACAGATGTGTTCATGACGACTTATATTTTACTTTGATTCATTCACAGTGCGGTATAATGAGACAATAACAGGCTACAGATGCGGACACAGACACACTCTTACACACACACACATATATATATGTATATATTTATATATATACAATTTCAGAATATAACGGAGCACTCTCATAATAACGTAACACTATCAGAGACTGGATATATACGATGACTCGGACTCGACTCGTATATACGTTTTGTTCAGCCGGATAATATCCACATGTCTACCCTACTTTTTAATTTTTTTATCATAAATCTATCGATTAGATTTATGATAGACTTTTGAAACTACAAGAAGATAAGGAGGACTTTTACAAAAAAGTAATAGAGATGTTTGTCCAGAAGGATAGGGTGGACTTCATCTTCAAGTCAAGGTAAGACCACCATTTTATTGAAAATGGGATCTCACTAAGAGAGAACAATTCAATATTTAAATGATAAAATTACATTTTTTGGGTATCCTTTTGTTGAACTGTCTGTTTAAAATTAATCGAAGCATCAGGCCAAAAAAGCTTTTGAAAATAATATTATATTTTGAATTAAGTCAAAATATAATATTTGTAAACCTGAAGAGTTAGTGCCAGTGCCTCGCCAGCCATGAACCTCACTGCAGAAGCTTATATATAGACATCAAAAATGTTGGTGCCCCACCACTTTTGTACATATAGAAACGCCACTGAATGTAGCATAAATGTGAACTCTCATTACAAGAACAATACCGGAAACAGACGTAGGAAAGATCCTCAGCTCGCTGATTGGATGTTTTAATAATAATAATAATAATAATTAGGGCCGGGACTTTAACGCGTTAATTAAGATTAATTAATTACACAAAAATTAACGCGTTAAAAAAATTAACGCATTTTAATCGCACTTATTTTTGTACCGCGGAACGTTTCTCACTGGATGAGTTTCAGGGGTACCGATTATACTGGAGCACCAACTAACGTTCATGACTTCAGACAACAACAAACAACAGTGAACAATAGTCGAACGAAGAAGCTGATGAGACCGCTTTGGTTGGCCCCGTGGATGGGACATTTTGTTTTAAAAAACGGACGGATGGAAGCGTCGATAAGAGCAAGGTTGTTTGCAAATTATGCAAAAAGGAATTTGCATATCACCGCAGCACATCAAGCCTCAAGTATCACCTCAATGCAAAACCTATAGCAGCTAGCGTGGAAGTTAGCCCGACTCGGAGTACAAGGACCCACACCCAATTCGCGTTGATCAAACAGTGGCCTATGCAACAGAGAGATTTTATTTTTCATCAGGATATTGGAAGAATAGGAGGGATTGAGGTCAGTCACTGGCACTTTTCTATTTTATTTTAAATGGTACAGTACACTTTATGTTGAACTATTTAGTATGTTGTTGGTGCAACTGGCACTTTATGTTGAACTGTTTATTGTTTTGGCCAAGGTTATTGAGAGAGTTGGACTGACATTTATTAGATTTTTTAAATCAACTGTTGGTAAATCAACAAAGTCTGTTATGGCCTCTGAAGCAACAGAGAGATGTTTTCTAATAGTCAGGGTTTCCAATGTTCTAAATGTACTTGAAAGTATTGTGTTTTACTTAAAAAACAAAGTGTTATAGTTTACAGAAGGTCTACCTACCTATAGGCTACCTGAATCTCTGAAATGTACTATATTCCTAAATATGCTATTGCTACACTTTATGGCCAGTGTACCACCTTGAAAAAAATAAACAATGTTTTGTTGCTTAAGCTTATGTATTCAGTCATTATTCAATGGTAGATTAAAATCCATGTGAAAAAAATTGCTTCTCACTGTTCTCAGGTCAAATATTTCTATGTGATTAAAAATGCGATTAATTGCGATTAATTAATTACAAAGCCTGTAATTAATTAGATTAATTTTTTTAATCGAGTCCCGGCCCTAATAATAATAATAGCTTAGATTTATATAGCGCCTATCATGGGACCCAAGGTCGCTTTTTTTTTAGCCGCAATGCACGTTTTTAAAGATATTACTGATTTTCTTTGACTATAAGAATGTAAATACTGAGTTGAGAGAATAGTCAGGGGATTTTGGTGATGGGAGACACATCTATGGAATCACAATTTCAATAGCTTACCATTAAATGACGGATATACCTTTCTGTCTGTGATGTTTTACAAATCAGATATTAATGTGTAGAAGTAAAACATGAGAAATAGTATAGCAATATCCTGTACAATTATGTAAAAACATGAAAAAAACTAAATATCTTCAGATGTTATACATATACATAAGTGTCCTACACTAATACAAAGTTATTATTTTTATGCTGTGTGTACCTTGTGTGCACCGCCTAGTGGTTAAAGCACGTTATTGAATTATTTTTGTTGAATAATGTTATTTTTGTTGAATAATGTTATTTGATGAAAAATATATTAAGAGTACATACTTTCAGAGGGGGAAAGTAGAAGGTCAATGATAGAAATATAGAATATAACAAATCAAGAAGATACTGTAAGTGATCTCTACAATAAAACAGTTTAGTGCTGGATGTACAAATATATTAATATGAGGAGCTGCAAAACAGACAAACTAATTAACCTTTATTAACACATTAAAGAATACTTTAGGTTAAGTTCTTCTTTCAAATAAGAAAAAAGCTTTGGGGGTATCTATCTACAGATAAATATTAAGCCTGACAAAGTACTTAACATCTAATATATTGCTTTCCTGCAATGTTAACTATGTTGAAGCACTTATTTTAACTGATATTATACACATTAATTATACTCTTATGTATGTAGATAGAATAAGAAATGTGCAGAATTTGACAGTTTAATGGTGGAGGTATACACATATTGATAGATGTCTTGTAATGTACTGTTGAGGAACCTGTGACCCAAGTTTTTCATTCATTGCATAACTACACCGTAGTTGTGAATATGATATGTCAATAAACCTTGGGAAATCTTGAAAGGGATGTGCAAAATAGTCATTATACAGTCGTTAATTAACTATTAGTAGAGAATAACAATTAATGAATATACTTTATAGAGATCTGCAGATAAATGTTTAGTCTTCTCAAGCACCAACTATCAAATATCTCTCCTGATTGTTGGCACTTGACAATCACCTTTCCCTGAATTTGACTCAGGTGTAACTAAAGTCTGCTTTAAGGGTTGTTAATATTTCACATCATTAATCAGAATCTGCAAAGTAACTAAAATAAATGTAGTGGAGTAAAAATACCAGGTTAACCTCTGAATTGTAGTGGAGTAGAATTACAAAGTAACAATGAGCTGTCATGTGGGTATATATTAATGCTGCCCATTATGGATACAAGCGATTTTGACCCATTTAATAATTACATGTTTTAAATTTGTACACACCAATTTGTTTCCTATCGTCTAAACCTCCAGCGCTGTACACAGTTTAATACTGTCAACTTCTAATTTTGGAAAAACGAAAACATCTTTTAAAACTACAATTCCCAGTAGACGTGCCATAGAGAACATGTTGCGGAACACAATAGCCAGCATGTGTAGTTCTGGGGGGCGTTCGAGTCCAGTTTTGAATAGTCTGCCGTGGTTTCGTTCCATTTCAAAAAGCTTGACGCTCGACGTAACCTTGGCGCACTGCCACTCCAACATCCAATCTCAGAGCTTGAAGATTAATCACGGGGTTTGTCGCAAAGCGGAAAGGCGTCGTCACAACAATAGCTGGGGATTGTGGGTAGTGTGCTAGGGAGCATGCTCATGAACTGCGCATAAAGCAGACCCTTCACGCGATAGCGCGGGGTAGAGTGAGGGATCGCAGATGTCGTTGTGCTCGCGGACGTATACAAAAAATCAACCTGAATGGCTCGCAAATTATACTTTGGTTGCCATTAATATACCTGGGCGGCCCGCCCAAGTAAAGTCTATGTGTGGGAAAACCTGCTATCTTACCAGTTCTTATGCAACTCACAAATATCTCTCCCTCCACTGCAGGGGTCTCCAGAAGCACATTATGTATAACTAGAGAATGCAATTCCTGAAGAAATTGCTAGTGGGAATGCTTTATGCTGAAATATAAGGCGTAAAAAGAAAGTGAATAATCAGGAATATTTGGATGACTGAATGGTTTCCATATGAATATTAAGTAAAAAAGTAGCATGAAACTCCAAATGTATAAATAATGTTAAAGATGTAAGGCTTTGAATGTAGAATGTTATTCGTAGGAAAAGTAGAAAATGCAAAAATAACTGGTGAAATAGTAACATTTGGCACATTTTATTTTCAAAAACCAGAACATGGGGGAAAAAAACTATATAAAACGTTTCAAATCATTTACTAACAAATTATATTCAGTAAAAACACGAAAATCTTTCAAACAATACATGAAAAAAACTATATAAAACTGTTTGAATCAATTACTAACAAATATATTCGGTAAAGTAAGACTGGATACGCTGCTAAGAAGCTGTTTCCTTTAATGTGTAAATTAATATCAGTTGTCACGTCAGTTAAAAGTCTATGAACAAACTCAAACGGTGTGTTATACTTTGAAAAAGAGTTAATTTGACACTTTAAAGTTCAACTGTTTAGGGAGAGATTAACTTAGCTAGCAGCCTAGCAGCGTTAGCGCAATGCTAACGGGCTAACGCAAAGCTGCTAGCTGTTAGCCCGTTAGCGCAATGCTAACGGGCTAAGACTGGATACGCTGCTAAGAAGCTGTTTCCTTTAATGTGTAAATTAAAATCAGTTCTCACGCCAATAAACAGTCTATGAACAAACTCAAACGGTGTGTTATACTTTTAAAAAGAGTTCATTTGACACTTTAAACTTCAGGTGTTATATGGATACATGAACTTACCTAGCAGTAGTCAGAGCAGAATAAATCTTGCGGGCTTGGTGTGACGCATCTGCTAATATTGATGCGTTCAAGGACACTCAGAAATGCTAAAGTTACCGATGAAGAGCGCTGGAAAAGAGACTAAATTAGAGTATTTTTTGTATTTATATTATATATTTGTTTAATAATATAATTTGTTCACAGTGTACAAATGTGAGTGGTCAGTATCCATTATCAAAAACACCGTCATGCATAAAGACTGACATGCAGAAAGAGCCTTGAACCATGTCAGTTGGAGTGATGACATCATCGTGTTCCATTACACAGGTGTTTGTATTTGAGCTAATGAGGCATCCAGAGATCAAAGGTTTCCATTGTTCTGGATGAGAGATAAACCTCTTACATGTGAACGTTTTATATATACTGTATATATATATATATATATTATATCTGTGAAATTTCAAAACGTGAAGCATGTCAAGGAAGTTGAGTATCTGAAGTGTAATTTTTGTGTACTTTCGGGTTAATAATGTGGCCTTTTTTGCAGTTTAACTAAAGGTGTGCGGCTGCTGCTGTGAGGAAATATCTGCCTGAAATTACAATGGGCTTTAATGGAGACATGTTGAACGTTTTTGTCACTTCATGCCCTCAAGAGGCACTTTGTTTAATTATTTTTTGCTTAATTATTCATCATTTTTCAAGCTACGGGATGTTTTCCTACGTTTGTCATGAAAAATTATGTCTCAGGAATGTAGGGTTTGGGAATTATGGCAGTTTAAAAAAATATATGAAGGCAAATTTCAAACTGTCCTCCACTCTAACTCTGACATCAACTCTGCCTTAACGAGCTGCGCAATGTTAAAGTTCAAATGTTAAAAATGTGATGAATTATGGGATGTATCTCTGGAATTATGAAAGTTATGAATGAGAAAAGTAATAGCCATCGATTCCCGACCGAGCTGAACGTTTTGATGTTTGAACAGAGTTTCTGCGATGTTCAATGCAGGAGAAGAAGCGGGGCAAAATAAGTCGGCGGAATAATAAACTTTTCGTCCGTAGAAGAACAGTTAGTTGGAATGCTGTTAACAGCATTCCCACTAAATGACACACACAGACCCACAGGTGAAATGCTGTAGCAGCTGCTATAGAATTTCTTGATAATGAAAGTAATCACTGCAGCTTTTAGCATTACTCCCTGCAGAAACAGTGTCTCTTCTCATGTGCTGGAATGATTTTGTGTCTCTGTGGTGCAGAGTCGGAGCTGCTGGACCAGCCGTGCTGCCGCTCTCTCTACGGCTTTGAGCCGGAGAACCAGGGGGAGCTGGGCTTCAAGGAGGGCGACATCATCCTCCTCACCAACCAGATAGACGAGAACTGGTATGAAGGCATGATCCACGGCGAGTCAGATTTTTTCCCCATCAGCTACGTGGAGGTCCTTGTCCCCCTGCCTCAGTGAGGGCTCCCAGTCCTCAGACTCCTACTATCACAACGGCCTCGGCCCTCAACAGGACTCGGGCCAAAGGAAACAGGACCAGCTCAACCAGAGCTGAAAAGAAGGGGTAGCAGTTTTGTCCCAACATTGTGTTCTATGTTTATATTTATGAACCTGAAGTCAACTGAACCCTAAGACATGAGCGGGACACGGCCTGGGTTTTGATCTGACCGAGAAGTCTAACATCCTATCAGTCCTCTCTGATGACGCTGCTTCCCGTTGGTGCTGATCATGTCTTATGTCGTGGCTGTGTGCCTCTCCTCTGCCGGATCTCTCCTCTAGTTAATGGTTGAGATCGGTAAGACGGTGACGGTGCTAAAAGAAGTCAGACGGGTCCCCAAACCATTAACTTTGAATGGGGTGACGTCATGCTTTGCCGAACTGCATTGTGGTTCCGTCGCATCGCTTTGCCTCCGTTGCTCGCTTCGAAAGTTGAGAAAAATTCGACTTTTCAAGCGTCGACGGAAGCGCCAGCCAAACAAATCATATGCCAGTACAAACTGCGCATCAGCGGTAATTAAAGTTTAAGTCTCAAAAATGCTACAACTACTGTCACAAACTGGATGAAAGGGAAGTATTTTGTTAAAGGAGGATGAAAGCGTAATTAAGGAGCACTATTGGAGTGACTGATGGTTATTGGACTCAGGATGAATTCATTTGGATTCCCGCTGTATGAAGAAATTAAAGGACGGTGCGAGTGGAAACAATTCGCAAAGGGATTAAACTGTTTAAAAGACATGCTCAAAGTAAGCCGGATTTTGCCGATGTGTTTATGTGGATTCAAAAGTCCTAAATAATCTACAAAATGGAGGAGACAAATAATCTGAAACCGACATGGACAATGACTATGTTTTAAAAATGCACTTATCCAGAAAAGCCTGGTTTGGACACTTTACAGGCAGAAGAAACATTTATATTAAAAAAAGAATTATACATTTCTGTCTTTTTATGCCTTTAATAGCTACTAACTTGAATTGTTATTCAAATTAATGAATCAATTATTATCAAAGACTTGAGTGGTCGTCAAGAGAGTTACCAAACATCAGGGAATAGCCAAGTTAACCACATGGCAGAGCAACTTTCCGTGCCCTTGCTCACCTGGAAGCTGGATCTCAAACCCCTTCAGCTGCTGCATACATGCAGGGCCCCCTCTTTGCATCCGTATGGGGGACGATTCTTCTTCGAGAGTGTTGCACAAAACTCCTGCTGCGTCAGATGAACCCATGCAACTGAACCGAGCAAAACTGACCCCTGAGGACGCCTCAGGGGACGCCTGACGTAAAAGCCGGGGCTCGCCAGGGAAGAGGAGGGCGCTGGTGAGCCGTCTAACTTCAGACTACTTTCATCCCACGCTGACTCCTGTCTGACAAAGTGTCACGATTCTCATGTTATGTCACGTTTATAGTTTTGTAGGTTTGGGTGTTTTTGCTGTTTTCCATGTCATGTTTTCCTTTGGGTTATTGTCTGGTCCTTTTCCCTGTGTTTTCCTCTTGTCATTAGTTTCCCTGGTGTGTCTAATTGTCTGATTATGTTCACCTGGGTTCCTGTGTTTTCTCCTCCCTCCTCACCTGTGTCTTGTTGTGTGATTGAGTCTTGTGTGTATTTAAGTTCTGGGTTGTCTGTCTGTCTTGGTCGGTTCGTCGTGTTCCCTGACTAGTTCTGCGGTGAGTGTTCTGTTTGTCATTGTATAGATATATCATAGCCTTGAAATAAAGGAAGTTTTCAGTTTATATCTGCATTTGGGTCCTGCTTGTTTCACAAACCGTGACAGTACGAACCGACCAAGAAATGGGCCCAGCAGATCCGTTCGAGTCGGAATTATTACGTATTCCTTTTTTTTGGCTAACTGCTCGGATAGATGGAAGAGAGCACCCGGAGTTCAGCAGCGGGAGGCTGTGTTGTCGGAGGCGCGCCAGATGGCTAGAGAGAAACCAGGTATGGTGAAGTTCTTACCTGGCTGGATTTCAAAGATCCTCCCTGTGTGTGATTCCCGGCCTGCTAGCCCCAGGCCTGCTAGCTCCCGGCCTCCCAATTCCCAACCTGGCACCATACGCCTCGGTGGGTTCCGTCTGCAGTCAACCCATGCTTCTGCCCCAGTTCCTGCTCCTGTCCAGGAGTCATATTCTGGAACTCGTCTGAATTATGAAGGTCCACGGAGTATTGAGGCGGCTGCTAAGAGGAGGAGTCGCAAGGCCAAGCTAGCAGCTCAAGCCCCAAGAGCCATGGTTCCGGCTCCAGAACCGGACCTTACAGCCATGTTTCCGGCTCCAGAACCGGACCTTACAGCCATGTTTCCGGCTCCAGAACTGGACCTTACAGCCATGGTCCCGGCTTCAGTGCCGGCTCCAGTAACCATGGTCCCGACTCCGGCTCCTCGTCACCTGCTGACTCATCGGCCGACGCCAGCTCCTCGAGTCCTGTCGGCGTACCGGCCGACTCCAGCACCTCGTCTCCGGTTGGCTGTCTGTCCAACGCCAGCTCCCCGAGTCCTGTCGGCGTATCGGCCGACTCCAGCTCCTCGTCTCCGGTTGGCTGTCCGTCCGACGCCAGCTCCCCGAGTCCTGTCGGCATACCGGCCGACTCCAGCACCTCGTCTCCTGTTGGCTGTCCGTCCGACGCCAGCTCCCCATGTTCTGTTGGCGAAGCAACCCACTCAAGTGTCGTTGGAGGTCCCGCAGACTGCCTTTCTGCCGGAGGTCCTGCCAACTCCATGTCTTGTCCCGTTGGAGGTCCCGCAGACTACTCTTCTGCCGGGGGTCCTGCCAACCCCATGTCCTGAGCCGTTGGAGGTCCCGCAGACTGCTCTTCTGCCGAGGGTCCTGCCAACCCCATGTCCTGTGCCGTTGGAGGTCCCGCAGACTACTCTTCTGCCGGGGGTCCTGCCAACTCCATGTCTTGTCACGTTGGAGGTCCCGCAGACTACTCTTCTGCCGGGGGTCGTGCCAACTCCATGTCTGGTCCCGTTGGAGGTCCCGCAGACTACTTTTCTGCCGGGGGTCCTGCCAACCCCATGTCCTGTCGCGTTGGGGATCCCGCAGACTACTCTTCTGCCGGGGGTCCTGCCAACCCCATGTCCTGAGCCGTTGGAGGTCCCGCAGACTGCTCTTCTGCCGGGGGTCCTGCCAACCCAGGGTCCTGTGCCGTTGGAGGTCCCGCAGACTACTCTTCTGCCGGGGGGCCTGCCAACTCCATGTCGTGTCCCGTTGGAGGTCCCGCAGACTACTCTTCTGCCGGGGGTCCTGCCAACCCCATGTCCTGAGCCGTTGGAGGTCCCGCAGACTGCTCTTCTGCCGGGGGTCCTGCCAACTCCATGTCTTGCCACGTTGGAGGTCCCGCCGACTACTCTTCCGCTGGGGGTCCTGCCAACTCCATGTCCTGTCGCGTTGGGGATTCCGCCGACTGCTCTCCTGCCGGGGGTCCTGCCGGTCCTGTGTCCTCTTCCATGGGGGATCTTGCAGACACCGACTCCTGACCGGCCTCCGGAGCTGTCTGGTCTTCACCCCTCCTCGGACTCTGCCTACGCCCCGGGCCGTCCGCCCGAGATTCCCTCCGTGGACTCTGCCTTGCCCCCGGGCCGTCCGCCCGAATTCCCCTTTTTGAACTCTGCCTTGCCCCCGGGCCGTCCGCCCGAATTCCCCTTTTTTTAACTCTGCCTTGCCCCCGGGCCGTTCGCCCGAGACCCGTCCTCCAGACCCCCTCCACCCACCCTGCTGGATTTTTGTTTTTTTGGGACGTCTGGAATCCGTCCCTTGATGGGGGGGTTATGTCACGATTCTCATGTTATGTCACGTTTATAGTTTTGTAGGTTTGGGTGTTTTTGCTGTTTTCCTTTGGGTTATTGTCTGGTCCTTTTCCCTGTGTTTTCCTCTTGTCATTAGTTTCCCTGGTGTGTCTAATTGTCTGATTATGTTCACCTGGGCCCCTGTGTTTTCTCCTCCCTCCTCACCTGTGTCTTGTTGTGTGATTGAGTCTTGTGTATATTTAAGTTCTGGGTTGTCTGTCTGTCTTGGTCGGTTCGTCTTGTTCCCTGACTAGTTCTGCGGTGAGTGTTCTGTTTGTCATTGTATAGATATATCGTAGCCTTGAAATAAAGGAAGTTTTCAGTTTATATCTGCATTTGGGTCCTGCTTGTTTCACAAACCGTGACACAAAGTGTTCTCTCTCATTGGTTCAGGAGCAAACGAAATGGACTGGAATCTTGCCAAAAGTTTGAACATTGACACCTTACCCCAAACCAGGGGGCCAAGGCCAGCACCCCAGATTATTGTTTCAGGTCACTCACCACACAGCCTGTCCAGGTTATCATAAATCACAACTACACAGAATGAATGACATTTCATGTATTTAACTCTGCCAACACCCTCTCGTTTTAGGCTTCCAATTGTTGATAAGAAATTATCCACACATTGACGCCAGACGCACTTTCTCGTGTTTTTGATCCTGAACTCTTGGCCAAGTAACCAGAACCCATCCTTCTGCTGAACTGTGTGGTGGGAGCGGTAACCTGGCCAATAGAAACAGAGGGGAAACAAGCTAACGTGAGAGCCCGGTACCAAGCGGTTGCCCCCCAAATATAGGCTGTTTGTTCCTGTATCTGTGCATCCTCAGGTCATTCATTGGGCTCACACCCCTCGCTGCTCACCTGCCATCCAGGGGTTAAAAGAACCATGTACTTCATCAAGCAAGGGTTCTAGTGGCCAGCTATGTAAACGTGATGTCAAAGAGTATATGGCCGCCTGCTCCATCTGTGCAGGGAATGAAACCTCTTCCAGGCCCACGAGGGGTCTGCTCAAGCCACTGCCGATCCACAGCTGTCCTTGGTCTTGTGGACTTCGTCACCAGATTGCCACTTATCCTACATACACTTTAATAACGCTATTAAAGTGTATGTAGGTTGCTTTGGATAAAAGCACAATCTAAATGTGTGTGTTATGTTGCCAACAGCAGGTTGGAGAGTTCTGCCCCCGAGTGTCTGAATGAACAACTTAATGAACAAATGCTGCCTTAATCAAGCCAATAGGTTAGCCTCATATTTAAAAATAGAGAAATGAAGGCGAAGGTGATTGTTCTTCCTTCACAGTTTATGGTTTACAGACACATGTTCTGATATAATTGAGACCCACCTTACACAGTTTTTTGTAGAGTCAAGGATCAGAAGCAACGGTTCAGTTTGACGTATCAAAAGTTGTTTAGATAATCTGGATTATGTGTTTACACCCTTCCTGATTGTGTGACGGTTCATGTTTCTTGCCATGTTGGATATCTGATTTATAATATCAGGTAGAGCCTGTGTTCAGTGCAGTCTTTTCTGTCCCCCAACTGACTGCTGTTGTCTGCCTGCTGTGCTCTGATCTAGATTCTCTCTGAATGTACCTCTCTCTGTTTACATGCTCTGATTTACTGTGACACAATGCAAGGACCGTACGGCCCACTCTGTGTCAGGTAGGGGGGCTGCCTTCTCTCACTGAAACGCTGTAGGAAAAGTTGTCTGAATTGAACTGAAGCTTTAGAATTTACCTGCCACACATGTTTATGGACATGCACCTTTTTATATGTTAATATTTTGTTTTTTATTTTCCTTAGTATTACACTTTGTGTATAACAATAGTTTCCATATCAGATATGTCCAAGTCCTAGTGGTAGATTATCAGATTTATATAACCAAAGATATTCTTTTTGGACTATACTATAATGTATCCATCTCAATCATTGTAATGTAGATTTTGTATTGTTTTCATCGCATCTGAAATCAGATATGTGGGGATGCAGATGATCTCAATGTTACATCTGAGGCCTTTTTTTGTCATATCATCAACTTTAGTTCAGCAACAACAAAGAATGTTTCCTCAAAAATGCAACCCTTAAGAATTTTGCTCTGATTAACGTTCAAATAATTACCTAGTAGTCAGAACAAAAAACCTACAGTGAGAAGTGATTGTTTTTACAATATCTGCTTCTGATAAGTTTTGAAACATTTTGCAATAATGTAATCATAGCTTGTGATCATCCAAAGTAAAAGCAGAGGTGATTAGGGTTAAAGTAAATAACACAGCTTGTTTACTACAAAAACAAAAGAGCAGAGTGGTGTGTATGGCAGGAATCAGATGTTGTAGTGATGAACGAGTGCTATGGAAATGTTCATTATGTTCCGTGCTCAAACACAGTGTCTCACCACTATTGCATACTGGCAATTCATCAAACAACTTTTTTTCCCCCTCCAAAGGATGTATGTATGTATTGGGGATTTGTCTAAAGAGTTCTCGATGGAATAAATCCTTTATCTACATTATTTATTGTTTGTGAATTTAGCCAATTGCCAACATGTTTCATACATGATTCTGTTTTCCTAAATATTGTAATTATTGATTTGGATACTGGAAAGCTCTTAGCACGTGATGTCATCTGCAATGTATTCCATCAGCAGGTTGAATCCGGCATGCAGTCTTTTGAAACACTCAAACAATATTTGTCTGTCAACACTGTAGCTCTGTAACTTCGCTGTATTCATTTGACAACGCGCTCCCAGGCAAAGGCTGGGCAGTCTGAGTTTGTCTGTGTCTTTTTTCAGTAGCATCATTCATGCAAAAGGTGCTTTTTAGATGTTGTAAATTAATATATAAATAAATATATTGCAAAAATAAATGTCAAGCAAATATTGATCCTTACTCACATGTGCTTTGCTTTTGTTTTTCTTGTTAAGCACACTGTAGGACCGAAACATTGTCCCCCTTTAACGTTAATGTTACAGCCACAATCTGAGACAAGAGCAAGCTCCTAACTTTGTCAACTGTTCAGGTCAGGGCACAAATCCAGCTTCATAAAGACATCATATTGATTTATTCGTATACATACATATACTGTATACACTCAGGTTAGCATATATTTGGTACACTAGGAGCAGCTAAAAACAGATAACTGCAATCAACTTTACGTCATGAAGAGACTAATGTTCAGTTTTTGCTGGAAATTATTCACAGAGGTGTTGATTCAGCTGATGCTGAAGCTGCTGGTTCTGGAGAATTATGTTGCAATATACTGGGAGCTGCTTCTCCATATCATTTTTTGTTATTTTTGCCTACTTTTAAAGTATTAGTAGAGTTACAGACAGGAACCGAAAGATAGAGAGATGTATGACATTCAACAGGGTCCCCGGCCTGCAGTTATACAGTACGCGTCTTAACCAGCAGGCCATTGGACGACCCAGTCAACCTCACTGATATACACAGACTGGACAACACATTAGAAAACTGTAATAGTCTAATGGCGTAGTCCAGACTCAACAATCACAATATAATTGAACTAACACACTTCTCTTGAACAGTTGTAACCAAACATGAACCCTATTATCTCCATGAAGGCGGATATACTGCAGGGCCTGATAACACTGTATCTGACCTCAGAAGTCTAGCCACTCCGTTTATGTTATCCGTTACCTAGCAATGTTGGTTCATGTTTTTGTGGGCATCCAAAAATGTATTTCTAATAATCCACCAGAACCATATTTATTCTCGAAAGCAATGTGCTGGTTCTAGAAAATATAGACTAGGAAGGTTTTTATTTGAACATCTTTGTGTTAAAGAAAAAGCCTTTATAAAAGTGTTAAAACCCTAACCCTAACCCTAACTGAAATATACCACATCTCTATAATGTGAACATCACAACTTTCATTTTGTATAGCTACTTCAACAAAAAGTAATTAAAGAAATGTGTTTCTTTGTTTTTCGGGTGAACCAATCCTTTAAACTTTTACATTTTGTTCGGTTCTCTAAATTCCAAAGTGAGATCCTCTGTAAAAGAAGTGAAGGCCATCAGATCCAGACCTCGGCACTCATCTGTTTGGACTCTCTGATCACCCTCTTGCTCTTCAGTGGCTTCCTCCCCCCTCTCTTAGAATCCTGTCTCTTTGGGGGTTCCGGTCTGGTCTCTCTGACCCCCTCAGCCTCCCTCATCCTGCCACAGTTCACAGCACAGGTCCAGTCAGGCTGGTGACCCACCACCAAGTCCAAAGTGGGCAGAGAGGCGGTGCTGGTCACGTCTCTGAAGCCTAAAGAAGGTGTGAGAAAGGGGCTGTCAGGAGGGAACGTTTCATAGCCTCTCTTCATACCGGGACAGACCCCCCAGGACCCCCTCTCCCTCAGCTTCACGGCCTGCCTGATCTTTTTCCAGCCCAGGTGGTTGAGCTCTAACACGTTGAGAATTATACAGAAAACTCCCACACAAAACATAAAGAGCAAGAAGATGGTCTTCTCTGTGGGCCTGGACACGTAGCAGTCCACCGCCTGGCTGCAGGGGGGGGATGTACACAGGAAGTGGACAGGCACCTGGAAGCCAAACAGCTTCCACTGGGCCAGGACGAAGCCCACCTCCAGGAGAGCCCGTAAACACACGTGGAAGATGTAACATTTGGACAGAACTCCTCCAGAGACCACTTGAGCCTCCCCACCCCCCTCTCTAAGGGCGCAAGCTTGGGCATGGCTCAAGGGCCCCCTGTTGATTGGGCCCCCCCTTTGAAGGCTCTGGACGTTGATGCCCTCCAGCACATCTGCCAGGCTGTGACCCAGATGCTTATGAGAGCGGATGGAGCAGCTGTCGGAGTCGCAGCTCCGGTCGTACACTTCCTGTCCGCCACGGCACCCTAAGTCCGGGCCCCCCTGACCTGGGACCCCGGCTTGTGCAGGCCCCTGCCTCTGGCTGGCGTGGGGCAACTTGGACAGATTGTGCCAGGTGTAGATGATGAAGCAGAGGGATGGCGTGGACACAGTGATGATGTGGAAGACCCAGAAGCGTGGTTGTGAGATGGGGGCGAAGGCGTCGTAGCAGACGGTGGAGCAGCCCGGCTGCAGCGTGTTGCACACGAACATCTCCTGCTCGTCAGTGTACACGTCCTCAGTCGCCACAGCAACAATGAGAAGACGGAAGATGACCATGACCGTGAGCCACAGGCGACCAATCATGGTGGAGTGCTGGTGGACGGCATCCAGGAGACGTTTGAGTAGGGTCCACTCCGTCATGGTGGCCTGAAAGGAGCCGTTTGATGGGACCGATCCACCTCTGCTCCTCCTGAACCTCTACCCTGTTGGACTCAGAACTTAATCCACCTTGCAGTAAACCTGATCCGAGATACACTCATGATCTACACTGCCTTCTGATGTCTTAGCCTTAAATGATTCTAATATCTGAGGCCCTTGTGTTACCCTGCTTTCCGTCTGAATGTCCTCCAGCACTGCCTGGCTGCCTTCAGAGCCGTGGAGCCATGGCAAGAGGGAGCCACCCCATCTTTCACAGATAGGGATGTCCACTTGACATGAGTCACTTGGCACGCTCAGTTCCCTCTTGTCTTTAGGATCCATTTTAAAACCGTTAGACATCAGCCTTCCTCTGCTGGAGGACCTGCTGATAGTGCCAGCTGATAGAGCGCTCTTAACAAGGCTGTCCTCTGAAAGCACATGGGCTTTTCCTTTAATGGAGAGGCATGTTTTAAATGACGACTGGTACAGGAGAGCAAGTTCTCCTCCGATTCTGGATAGCACATACAGAACGCTGTTAAAGACAGCATGATGTTGGTGTCAGGATACACAGCAAACTCATTAAGAAATCTGATTTGGAAACAATTTGACTTTGTAGACAGTCTGGTGAGGACTTCTGAACCGAGGCTTGTTTTGACTGCTCCTCTCCAGCCACTTGCCAATTCTCTTATCTGTGTTTTAAAAAAAGACCCTTGAAAGGTCTGTTAGCATCAAATCGTCCCCAGATATAACACTGAGTGACCCCCCCTTACTTCAAACAGCCGGATGAGTCTCACAGCTCTGCCCACCTTCTATTCATGAAATGAACAGAATCATTTGGTGCAGCGTTAGCTTCAACCGTTAGACATTTAGAGAACAAAAGTAATAAACTGCTCACCCTGACCAATCACTGCCTGTCATGTTCATGTTTTGTTTTATATCCTAACACATGTTTCGGAGCTTTAACATCAACACTGTGTACTCTATGTCAAACACCCAGGCTGCTAATTCATTTATGTGATAGGGACGAAGCATGTTAATAAACCTCAGTATAAAAATATAACATATTAAAGTGCTATGCAACATTTGTTATCTGCGTAGTCTTTAGAAAAGGTAACACAAACGGAACTTTACGTGTCCCTCAGATACATTTTACACCTACATAATAAATATATTAGGGCTGTCAAACGATTAAAAATGTTAATCAGATTAATCACAGCTTAAAAAATAATTAATCATGATTAATCACCATTCAAACTATTTCCAAAATATGCCATTTCTTTATGTATATTGTTGTGGGAATGGAAAGATGATACAGTATGTATTTTTATGATAACATTGTTCTGTGTGTCAAAATGAAAGACAGCCCTGTAGTGGCAATTTCTTGTGTTACCTTATATGCTAAAACCAAATGCTTCTGAAAGCATTGTCTAACACTACTGTACCATTTCTTCATATTTGCTGTTTCCTCTGCATACTCTGAGGTTTATTATTCTCAAGCGCTTCAAGGCCACAGGTCTGATTTGGCAGACTATGTTGAAACTACTCCTTTTCACACTAAGTTTGAACTTCCATATTTTGATGACTGTTGTACTTTCTATGGCTCAAGGACACAGGTGTCCAAATAGCGATATGAGACCTTGTGAAAGTGGATTTCTGAGGCGTTCCGCCATGCTACACAAAACTTTGTCTGCCCTTCCTATCTTGTATATAAGCTTTGCTATTTTGTGACTATTGCACACACTCCTGCAGACTACTCTGTACTCTGTGAGACATGTAGGGGAGACCAGGGATAGTTGCAACACTTTTGGGGCTTTTCCCCAATAAGTAAAAAACCATTTACAATTGGATAGCCATTTTGCTATATTATGCATTATCAATATGTCAGCTACTGAAACAATGTCTTTAAGATGTTTTTATGGAATAAGTACAGGTTGGAAAATGTATTTTAAAAAAAAAACTCAACTGTTACAACTGTCCTTGTGTACAGGGACAGTTGTAAGTTAACCCATGCAGGCACAGTTGTAACATCTTAATAACGGTTACCCTTTTTCACACTATATGACAAAAAAATAGGGAAAGCTGTCAAGGCAACAAGATTTTAATGGGATTTCACACATCCTCCAACAAACAATGAACAATGAACAGAACTTGAACAGAACTTAAAACAGAACACCAGAATTAATCAGATTCACAGTTGTGGCAGGTGTAAAAGGCACTTCCATCTGTGCAGTCCTTGTGTGCCCAGGCTTTACAGGAGCAACACTGCAGCCAGATCTCCTTGGACCTGGAGTAGCTCTCCAGGCACACAATGCAGTATTGGGCCTCATCTTTATCAGATGAGGCCTGCATCTTCTGCTTCTTGTTGGGTTTGGTTTTTTGGCCGAAATTGATTTTTGTCTTCGCTTTAGACTTCTTTGCGTTAGATCTTTTTTTCTCAGCCTCGAGTTGATCTTTCATCGGAGTGTCTGTGAGGACAGCGGTTTCTCTTCTTTTTCTCCCCTTTGTGGTCTGCTTCCTTGGTCCAGCTTTTGGATGTGGACGGATGGACAAGTGTGAGAAAGGCGTTGCAGAGGATGATGTCCCAGGCTCCACACATGGCCTGACAGGGGAGGAGGCTGCGAGTAGAGGAGAGGAGGCTGTGAGTGGAGGAGAGGAGGCTGCGAGTGGAGGAGAGGAGGCTGCGAGTGTAAGAGAGGAGGCTGCGAGTGGAGGAGAGGATGCCACAGTTGGTGTTGGAGCTGCACTGGTAGAAGGTTCTGGTGGTGGGCGGTCTGTGACTTGGGATGGAGCAAAGTCGATATCATTGAAAATGTCTCTATTAAAAGGCCAAATTCCAGTGCACGCGAACCCTGCCTGGATATTTGATGGCGTTGCAGCCAGAGGAAGGGCACTTTTCACAATGCCCGGCAGATCGTAAATGGTCATTGTGGTTCCTGGATGAGTCTTCATCCAATTGTCACAGCGGCTGTTGATGTGCCTCTTCAGTGGCCCATATACAGTGCGATCTAAGGGCTGTAGTTTGTGAGAACAGTGGGGAGGAAAAGAGAGGAGGATGATCCCATGGCTCCTGCAAAAATTAATCCCCTCCACAGAAAGGTGGGAGGAGTGATTGTCCAGAATCAGCAGCACCTTTGACTCCTGTGAGCTCTTGGTATGGCTCTGGAAGTGCTTGAGGAAGACCAAAAAGTCTTCCTCTTGCATCCACCCAGACCCATTTTCTGTGCCAATACAGCCAGGAGGGCCATTGCTGGTGAAGAAGAGATGAAACTTCTTCCGGGGGAATATCATCATTGGGGGGATGGAATTCCCCAATGCATTTACAGCACATGCAAGTGTGACGAGAGTGCCCCGCTCTGCAGATGTCACACTGCCGACTTGTTTCGTCCCTTTTCTGGCAACAATCTTCCCAGGGTTTTGGACAGTTGTGACTCCGGTTTCGTCCATATTCCAAATTTCCTGTGTGACAAACTCATGCTTCGTCAGGACTGCAGACAGATTGTCAAAACACTTTTTCACATTTGTTTGGTTGAAGCTTGTAGCCCGTGAGAGACTGGTAGCCTGAGGTCTGCGTATGGAGAGGGTAGGGTGCCGCTTCAAAAACGTTGTGAGCCAGTCAGCTCTGGCCATCTCTTTCTCTGCCCAGGTTTGAGGGAAGTTGCAGTTGTAGTTCTTTGCCAATTCATAGGCAAACTTCCGCACCTAAAATGAATATACATTGGAAAATATTTCATTTGTCTGTTCACTATAGGCCTCAATGTATTTGATCACTTACTTTTATTTTGTTCAGTAGCCTATAGATAGCCTATTCTACCTTAATTATGACCTACCTCCTTTGAGCTGAGACCATAATATAGATCAGATGCCTCCATCAGGTAGTCTCTCAATAGCATCTCCTGCTCTGTTGAGAACACCTTCTTTGGAGTCCAGTAGCCTACTCTTGGGGGTGTGTGTGATCCCTGACTCTCCAACCTCAGCCTCTTCTTATGGAACCGGTACAGAGTGACATGGCATATATCCAGGGACTTTGCCACTTCCCTGAATGATTTGCCCTCCTGAAATTCACCTGAGGCCACCTGCAGCAGAGCAAGTGGCACTCCCCTGTCGGTCTTCCTCTGTCTGATACTTGGCATACTGTAAACAAACACACACACTTTATGCCTACTGTACAGTATTTAATTCTGTTTATTTTTACAGGGACAATGCACACCAATCAATGCTTGAATGAACAATTGATCATTCAAGCAAATGAGCCATCATTGTAAATGTGCCATGTTACAACCGTCCCGTTACAACCGTCCCAGAACCACCAGTCTTGCTTCACCCCCTGTGAACCTGCCTGATTGCTGGCTTGACCCATATTTAGCTAGCTATATTTGTAGCTTACAAAACAGTGATTCTAATAATACTAGTTTGGATTCCTAGACATTTTGAACTCAAGACAGTATCCAAAAAATACATCATATCATTTTAGTTAATATTTGACCTCAGAAACACACTTTTGCTGATAATTTAAGTGAGATATTCAAACGTGGCTCCTTTTTATTTCGGCGATCTTACCATCTAACTGCGCATGTGCAGAGTGAGTGTCATCACTCTAGCTTGTTTATGATTGGAGATATTGAGGGTGTTACAACCAACCCGTGTTTCAACTGTACCGGGTCTCCCCTACCTTTGAAGCTTCAAATAAATAACCAGAAGACAACGCTGCCTGCTTTCACCAGTTTATTATTGATTACTCTCATTGTACATCTTTACAGTATTGACGAGTTTAAAATATCCACAACAGCCCACACACCAATCATCAAACCGTGGGGTCTTATTTCATTACGTGTTGGTCGTATCGATGTATTTAGAGAAGCACTACAGCAAAAGCAGCAAAAGTATTCTCCGTCGGGACTTCCTGCAACAACACCACGCCGTTATCTTGATTCTGATTGGCAAGAAGACATTATCAAAGATGTTCTATTGAGAAGACGATCACTACGTGACACAAGTTTTCAAAACTGTTTCTAGTCTTCGGTATTTCCAGACAAGTGGCTACTGAAATCAATCTTACTAACTGCTGTCTGTGCAATTTACTCCGCGCGAGTTGGCGGACTTTATTTAGCTTACTTTAACATCATTTTTCATGGTGGGGCTAAGCCATTTCTTGGAATGGCTGTAGCCTATCCCAGCGTTGCCATTGGTGGGATGTATGGGGCGGGCCATTCTGCACATAGGTTAAATGCGTTAAATATTTTAACGCAATTAATTCCAAAAATTAATTACCGCCGTTAACGCGATAATTTTGACAGCATTAAAATATATATGTTCACTATCCATATTTTGTCAATGTTTGGTATTCTCACCCAAGACTTGTGATAGTCTGTGGACTCTGGCGGAGATAAAGGACGTCACAATGCTGACTGTATGTACTCGATCTACTTATCTAAAGAAACCTCAGTGACACAGTGTCATCCACCCGCAGGATCGAAACAAATTCTAGAGACATGGTCATTCAATATTTCATCACTGAATTTGGGAATAAACATATATTTGTTCTCTCATTTTCAATAAGCAATTTTTTTTGTCAAAACAGGAAAGGATGACAGAAAATATATACAAATTAATATATCTTTTTATTTAAGACTATTCCAAAATACAGAACATGCAACAAGACATTTTAAAACAACACTGAATCTAATTCCCTCCCAGGTTCAGCCCTCAGTTTAAACCCAGCCCCTCTCCATGCTTGTTTTAAAATACTTTTTGTCATCAGTCTTTTATTTTCAGCACATATATAACAGTTAATATGATACAGTCACAATGGCATTTTGATGTCAGACAGACACTGTTAACGCTCCGCTGTGGCTCATTGAGCTGATACTAACACCACGTCTGACTCTTGAACAGACAACACTTTACATTGGAACACAACAACATGAAGCCAGGAAATGAAAGAAACACTCCTCAGCCATGGGTGTAAAACTAGCCTACTTTACTGAGTGGTAAGCTAGGCCTGATGACATGGAAACAGATAGTTCACTCCAGAGCTCAGCGTTGGCTGAAGCTGGTCTGAGAACAGTAAGGTCAACACATTGAAATGAACCATGAACAGTCAGTTGTCCTCCTGTCCTGCGCTTGTCCTGTAGTTCTTACGCTTGGTCTTCCTGAAGGAAGGGACGTCCTCCCCTTCCTGCACACCTTTCTGAAATTTCTTCTTCTCCTCTGCCCCCCCCACAGCTGCCCTTGTGTCTTTTTCCTCAGCATTTCCTCCCCTCTGTTCGGTTCTCCTTGCTTCAGCCATTTCTTTCTCTTCTACGTCATCCTCTTCCTCCAGATGACTGAGGCGTGTGTCCTTCTTCCTGCACTCCTCCTCCTCCTCTTCCTCCAGGAGCCGGAGGCGGGCCTCCTTATCTCTGCCTGTAGCAGCTGTGGGTGCATCTGCAGGTTGTTCCTTTAGCCCGCTGGGTCTGGAGAAGATCATCTTGTGTTGGAGGTTTGAGTCCCCAGCACTCTCCTGCGGCTCCTTGCTCTGCTGCAGGCTGGACAGGAAGTTGTGGGCGGCCCTGGTGTTGCCCTGCTCGCTGGTCTCCGTCACATCCTCCAGGCTGTAGCGGGTCCAGCGCTCAGGGTGCACCAGGTAGTCGGGGACTCCTCTCTTCTTCGCTGGTGTTGGGGAGCTGGGCGCAGGCTGGCTCGTCTTCCTGCTGGGAGGTGGAGGCAGAGGACGGGCGAACACTCCGTCTGAAACGGGGCGGTGGTTCTGAGAGGAGGAAGAGGCGGAGGAGGAGGAGGAGGCGAGGCGGGCCACACTGTCCAGACATTCAAAGATGCTGTGGCTGCGGTTTGAGAACGCTGAGCCCCCTCCTCTCAGGCTGAATGGATTCTGAACAAAGCGTCCAGCAGGAGGAGCAGAGAGCACAACCTCCCCCCCATCTTCATCATCGTCCAGCTCGGGGTCAAATGGAGCACTGCTGAGTCCACCTTCAGGCTCAGATTCATCACTGGCAGACAGCTCGTCTAAGTCATCCTCGTGGTCACCGCCATTTTTCTGATCACTCATCTCAACTGCAAGGCTCGACTACATCAAAGACCTGCGGAGAGGGGAAGAGGTCAAACTCGAGCAGCAACCATAGGTGAGGAGTGGTGCGTTCACAGTGAAGTAGGGTCATTAACAGCACACATCTAAGCCAACTCCGTTTGTAATACGCAAAAAGACTGCAAAAGTGCATCTAAGATTATTTTTTGTATTCACACACACACACACACACACACACACACACACACACACACACACACACACACACACACACACACACACACACACACACACACACACACACACACACACACACACACACACACACACACACACACACACACACACACACACACACACACACACACACACACACACACACACACACACACACACACACACACACACACACACACACACACACACACACACACACACACACACACACACACACACAGTGTGGTTAAACTTTACCCGTCTCGATGTGGAAAATGCTCGTTGCCTAAAGTGCAATAAGAGTTTAGCATGTAGGGGCTGTAACACGAGCAATATGTCTGAACATTTAGCAAAAGTGCACCACATTCAGACGGAGAAATGCACCGGGTTCAGTGTTTCCCCTAGGATGGAGTCATAGCAACGGTGCTAAGGCACGTGGGACCATAATGTGAGCGCGGACCACGCAACATTTTTTTGTGTGTGCGCGTGCGAAGTGCGCCGCGCCAATTTGTTTCTATGGTTGCGTTCGAATAGTCCATTTAGTTTAGGAACCTTCCTAACTGAGTGAAATGACCCGGAAGTCCCTCAGTAGCAGCCATGATAAGTGCCGTTCGAATTCTCTAGAATGATAGGAAAGGAGGTTTCAAACTTCCTTTATAACCTCCTTTAGCTTAGGAACCACTGGACTTCCCTAACCGAAAGGAGAGGAGAAAATGCTGCCCCACAATGCCTTGCAGCCGCAGCATTTGACGTCACACAACAGTCGGCCATTCACGGACACAAACGATTATGACGGAGAAATTATATCATGAAAGTTACGGTGCTTATGAAGCATTTTAAAACATATGTGGTAAGTTGCCAAAGTGCTTTGTTTTGAACGTTCATCAGTATTATAATCAAAAAGAGAAATATGAACGTTAGTTTTTACTGAAATGATCAAATAAAGTCAACATTTCACTGAGCTGTGTGGGGTTTGTTCAACTTTTAAAATATGTTGGAATGTTGATATACACAGTGATAGGTGTTAAAGACTAACGTTTATAATAAATAGATTTGTATTGATTTTAAGATATTTTCATAGTTCATACAATCATAAGTATTGGGATCATTTGTATTAATGTGGACCGGAGGGAGAGGGTGACGAGCATAAGTTTCACTTTCATTTTTTATTTCAATTCCAACTTTGGTCATGAAGAATATGTTTCTCTGTTGTTCATAAAGCATAAAGCAACAGCATCAGAGCACGGTACAGAGTCTCTAGATGAGTCCGTCGTTCTTATGAAACATCCATGTTGTAGTCCATTGTATAGAAAAATGTAGTTTCCATAGTTTCCCCACAGCAGCAGACGCACACAATGACGTCCACTGGCGCATCATAAACACATCGGATAGTGAAAGTGCATTCGGATTCTCTAAAGTACCGCAGTCTCTTCTCCTAAGTCCTTTTGAATTGTCCTATCCACTATCCCTTAACCCCTTGACATTTCACTCAGAGGTCAAGAGCCGCGTTCACACCGGAGTACTTTTCCCACTTTAGTTCCGATATAGTTCCGAAATGTCGCGTTCACACCAAAAAGAGCCGGAACTAAAATGAGTTCATGAGAACCTTTTTACCCCCTTTTCCGTCCCTGGTAGAGAGCAGGGACTCTCATGCGGCTCTCTTGTGAGAAAAGAGCTATATTTCTGATTGGCTGGGCGGATTGCAAACCACGCCGCGTAAAACTCAAAAAAAGTGTTGTGAAGCCACCATTTTATTATCCTCGCATTAGCATTATTAGCATTAGCCCAGCGCAGAAACACAGAGAGACTAACTTATGGCAACACAAAATAAAACATGGGAGCGCTGGAGATGAGGAGGTGTCGGCGTTCTGGCGATTTACTCGGAAGGCTTCAGTAGAAGCTGCTGGGAGTCCCAGCAGCTTCTACTGAAGCCAGTCCCCAACTCTGGGGACTTCCGGCCGGGGATTTTGGGCGGCCGTATACGCCGTGAAGTTGTTTGCGGCCTGCCAGTAAACCCAAAGCAGAAGAAGAAGAAGTGACGTCAGCGGCTTCATTTCCCTAATCCAACCCCAGGGACTTATTCCGGTGTGAATGCGATCTGTATTTAGTTCATCAGAACTAAAGAGTTCTGATGAACTAAGTCCTCATGAACCTTTGTGGTAAAAGTACTGCGGTGTGAATGCGCCTAAGGAATAGGAGAAAGGGTTAGAACCAGTGCTTGAATTGGGCTGGTACTCACCGGTACGCAGTACCGGCACTTCTGATTTTTACCCATGTGGTACCGGCACTTCTTACTGAGTACCGGCAAGGTGCCGGTACTCAGTAAAATGCCGGTACTCAGCCGCCGGCAATATACGTATATATTGTAAACGCAACGTAGCGCAAATGTGGGTCTGACTCTGCCTCACAGAGGGTGACTGGCTGTCTACATGACGTGGCCTGCCGACATTGCCACTTTCATACAGATCATACTAATGCCCTCGATTGGTCTCTGTGTGTCATTCAAGCTCGGGAGGGTGTGTGTTGGTGTATGTGTGGCGCGAGCGAGCGAGAAAGCGCGCGCACCGGTTACGTGTATTGTTGTTAGCATCTGGTGCTAGCTAGCTGCGCTAACGGATATAAGGAGCTGTTTCAACAACAAGGTGGAGGGAGAGTCCTTTGCTGTCAGACTGAGAGGCTGAAACTACAGCTCTGGTGATGTAAATTACTCTCTGAGTCTTTAGATAGTTAACTTAGTTTAAGTTATCTCAGTGGGTCTCAAACGGTTCGGTCACCATTTATGTAAACACATATTTCCATTTGAGGGGGTAGTGATTAGTAAAAATGCATGAATAATACAAACAAAATGTTAACTAGGTGAAAAAAGGTAAGATAAACTTGTTGAGAGCTAAAACTAGTCTTTGCTGTTGCCTCAAAGAGGAGCAGGGGGGAGAGGAGGGAGACAGGAGAGGCCGATTCAGGAGCCCAGACACACTCACAACTATAAATGAACCAAAAACAAATAAATAAACAAGTTTCAATGTTTTTTCATATTGGATATTGTATGTTATTGGCCATGTACTTATGATTTTATGATTATTTAAATGTATACATTTTTGTTTCATATGGGTGTAGTCTCTTTATTTCCCCCTCAAAATGCATCAGATTGATGCATTTAAGTCCAACATTTAAAAATAAATCTTACCGGGGGAGCATGCCCCCGGACCAACCTATAGGATTTGAGGCCCGGCCCCACTGTTCCCAAATAGATTTGCAATTTTTTTTTAAATAGTAACCCATCTCCATATGTTTCTTTTTGGGTAGTAGATTTAAACAAGAGGGCTATCACTTTGTGCAGCAACGCTATTGACAAATAAATCCAGCAAAATGGCACAAAAAACTGGTAGTGGCCTCAGGGACGAGGAGTCATTTAACCAGCCAGTAGGAGTCAAGCTTTACTTTCTTTTATATCCATAAAGAAAAAGTAAATCTGTTTACAGTTGTTTCATTATGGATGTTGAGAGGTATATATCTCTTCATTTTGCTCTCAAAGTGCACCAGATTGATGCATCTAACTTCAATATTTTTTTTTAAAAATTCAGCACTTTACCACTGCACCCCCTCTAATCTCAGATGCACCCTGAGTCATTTTGTTTAAGTACAGTGAGCCTTTCTAAAATATACAGTAAAGAGACACACCCACCAGCATTATAGGATATACTATGACTTTGTGCCAAATACTTGTTTGCTGATTTAGAGTACTGGCACCTTTTTTATTCCAATTCAAGCACTGGTTAGAACGTAGGAGCTGATTTTTAAACTATCCGAACGCAAGCTATGTGTCTGCCAGCACAAGAAAGGCTCTTGGGGCCTAGTACCAGGGCCGGTTCTAGACAATTTGCTGCCCTAGGAGAGATTTTATATATAAAGAATTCAGGAAAAATCTCTACAAAAGACAAAGACACTACAAAAACAGAAACTTATTGACATAGGTAATATACGTCAAAATGGCTTCAAATGTATTCAGTATTGTATGAACATGTTTGAATTGGGGGGTGGACGTCACATCCTCTGGGGGGTCCGGGGGTATGCCCCCCCCCCGCGGAGATTTTTTTGAACATTTTAAAGTAAAATGCTTCAATTTGGTGCACTTTGAGCACACAATTACTAGAGACCTGATCTAGGGGGTACAACTCCGAAACACCCATATGAAAAAGATCGGTTTACATTTTAATAATCAAATAAGTATATGAACATAACCAATAACCTACCATAGCTACTAACAAATAAATGTAGGTTATTTTATTTTTGTTCATATCTTATTTTACCTAGTTAACATTGATTTATTCATGCATATTTTTGTATCTCTCCAACTTTAAACGATATTTTTGATTACTGTCCTATAGTATACATTGGAATGATTTCAAACCTGTTTTTATTTATTCTAATAATCATAAAGGAGTGCCTTGGAAATATGTATTTACATAATTTGTGGTCAAAACGTTTGAGACCCACTGAGATAACTTAGACTAAAATTAACTTATCTAAACACTCAGAGTCCTTTACCTTACTGAGCCTCTCAGTCTGACAGGAGAGCTCTCCTCCACCCTGGTTGTAGAAACATCTACTTCTTATATCCGTTAGCGCAGCTAGCACCAGATTCTAATAACAACAGCGCCGGTACCGGTGCGCCCTCTCCCTCGCTCGCTCTCTAACTCCCACGCTCGCACTTTGGCTGTAGGCTGCGGGCGCCTGATAAGCCAACATCCCCCACTTTCATCACTCACAGCGCCCATTGTACAGGGCAAATGAAAAAAGTGTAACCGGGGTGAAAAGGGTGTTACTTAATTATGAATGTTGTTACATCAAGACCAAAAATTTGGATTGGAACGGTCAAAAATGTTTTTTCCCTCCCACAGCTAACAGCGCAGCGCCCCCCAGATCTGGCGCCCTAGGCGACCGCCTGTGTCGCCTATGCCAAAAATCGGCCCTGCCTAGTACATACAGTGGCAATGTCTCAACGTTTAGCAAAAATACACCTTTATTGAACATACAGTAACACAAATACTACAAATCCACATAACAAACAATCAAAAATGAAAAAGGGTCGCCACTTATTATTTTAATAAAAAGTAAAAAAAATTATATATTTTTTAGATTAGAGGTAACCGAGTTATTTATTTTGTTAAAGTGTCAGCTATTCTGTTTACAGTTCTGTCATCATATTATTTAATACGATTTGTTAAAACACTTGTTTCTTTTGATGTGAAATATTATGTATTTAATTTAAATAAAAAGCAATGTTAGTTTTGTTCACAATTTGTTTAGTTAGTTTACCTTATTTTTTCCCTCCAAAAGAACCGATAAAAGTACCGTTAAAAGACCGGATCGATAAAAGTAGTAGTACCGTTAAAAACTTAACGATGCCCATCCCTAGCCTGGAGTACTGTGAAGAGTGTGTGTGCATCATACCATGCTGGTGCTGCTGTTGTAGTGTCCATGTTGTCACTGGCTCTTTATGAAACACACTGCCACTCTGTGTCTGATCAATCTGAGATTCAAAGCAAGAACATGAGAAGCCTTCAATAAACAACACACAATGAAATCAATATTCCCCCTTCACACTGCATCAGTGGCGAGCCGTGACTTTTATACCTAGGCCCTCTGACCCCCACCCCTTCCCTCAAGTTATTATGTCACAGCGTATACTTCAGCGGAATATCCAAACAACGGCCCGGGGCGCAAAACGCATCAATGAAAGCGACCCTTTACCACACAAAACAACACCTGTAAATAACCCTATTTGTGTTCTTTGAAATTGAAAAGAATATTGCATTGTGTTTGTTACTTTCGTTGCAGTTTTATGTCTTAAGTGTAATTTGGCATGCTTTTATTTTGAAGGCGAGTTAACGCTGTTGACAGGAAGTTATTGTTGCTATGGAAACAAGAAAAGTTTCACAGCGGGTGGAACTTGTCATAAAGTCCGCGATAATAACACCCACCCATTTAGAGGGAAGATATGATTGGTCAATTGACCTTTCGCAAAGCCACGCCCCTAAATGCCCATTGTCCAATCATATTCGATCACGTGCGCGGCTCCCTGTGGAAATCCGACAAGCTTAGCGTTCAAATTCATTGCGAAAATGGTGAAGCGTTGTGTTTATGGTCTTTGGAAATCGGATAGCAGATATCCCTAAGCTTAGAGGGGGGGGGTAATATTTTACCCGTTTCCTAAACCCAAAACCCGAGAGGAGAGATGCCGCCAGTGGATAAAGAAATGCGGCAGGCCCCATGCAAAGCTGAATATGGCGAATATCAACAAACACAAATACGTTTGCTCCAAGGTAAATACGTGCTAACGTAGCTAGCTAGCAAGCAAAGATTACATTCACGAATTAACTAACTCATTTAATTAACTAATTTCACTAACTAACTTTAGCTAAAGTCACACGACTACAGCTGTAAGCTGTGTGCTTCTCGGTCGTTTTGACCATGTATATCACTTGATGCATAATAATGTCTGAACAGCTGAGCTCCGTTATTAGTCTACCTGTGGTCAAAGTACAAACAAGAAAGCCAACAGGCAATCATTCATTTATATTTTGCTTTAATCTTTGTAGCATTTTGTTAATGGAAAGCCTACTGCCGACTTCCCTAATCCTGCTGCACAAGTGGGCACCCCGACCCCCACAAAGGAACAACAAGGTGGATGCAGAAAGCCACCAAGGAAACGGTAGTTAACTTTAGACAAACTACAACATTTAATGCCTCTTGTGATTGTATTGTTTTATTCCAAAATAATAATAATAATTCCGTCGAATTTGACATACAGCTCATGTGGTTTTTCACTCTTGCACTGCGACCTGTATGCAAGTGCCTCTATTGATGTTGTGCCTCCCTCTTTTCTAATGTTTATACTGTGGATATAACCCTCCATAGCGTATTGTAGCCCCTTTTTGTCGGGACCTGGAGGATATTGCTGCGTTATTGCTCCAAAATGAGTCTGTTAAGGCGACTCCGACGTTACGGAGACCCTCCATTATGGCTTTGTTTAACGCATCTGGCTCTCAGCTTGTCGGACTAGCAACAGTAACCAAGGGGGGGCGTGGCTCTGTGAAAGGTCAATTGTACTGTAATTTGACATTACTCTCTCGTTCAGTTACTATAGCCGGGCCCTCTGTGAATTCGTAGCTGGACCGCCTGGACGTCCAACAACTCCTCTCGTCACAGTAACGGCGCAGAGACGAGCTTCTTTCATTTAACCCTTCACATTCCAAAAGAAACTGAGTAGGCAGATTCGAAGGATTTATTTCTTTGGAAATGTTATTTTAAATACAATTAAATCAAGTTATTTTGGTCAAACTAATGAAAAATATAACTAAAAAATTGTATTTAAAAAAAGAAATATATATTTTTAATGTTTTTAAATATTATTTTGTAGAATATCTTAGGCCCTCACAGAGGGCCCTGACGGCTCGCCACTGCACTGCATTATAGACAGGAAAACACCTGCAAATAAGTAAGTAAGGATCCACCACCCCCCCAACTTTTTTTAGCTGATTTGAAATGTTCTTCAAAGACATATTTGGGTTATACATTTATATACACGATTCAAAGGTTTTATTGATACATGCGCTACAGTGTAGTTATGGAAATGAAAATCATCCCAGGCTCCTCCAACAATGCAACATAAATATATATAAGAATAAACCATAGAACAACACAAATACAATACAATTCAAACTGAAATAGAGTGGGTTTGTGTATCCTTCTGTATGCATTCAGTAGGAGACGCATATGACCCCATAGTGAATAGGCGTCCCTGCGTCTGATGACCTTACAGGACTTAAGATAAACAGGAAGCATCGTTCCTTTGTGTCGATGGCTGAACGAAATTCACCGATGCAAACAAGCCACACATGAAAACAGTTACGTACAAGACATTACGTGAGATGTATTTGTTTGGAAGTGTTTTCCATTCGTTTTTTACTTCAACCCGAGGAGAGACTGAAGTATGGAGACTGAGCTCCTGCAGCCGCGTGTGGTCCATCCGGAGAGACACGGGCTCTGGGGGCTAACGGTTAGCTTCAACATGTACACACCATTTTAGTGCCACCATTAATGAAATGTATAAATGATGGGTGCAATATCCAAGAATACAAAGTGAAACTGGGAAACGGATATGGCTTATTTGATACGGCGTGTGACATTAACGTTGGTTGAACGAACAACGACTCGTTAGCATGCTAATGCTAACAGATGTGGTAGGTTCCCTTTAGGCGCGTGGCTTGGCAGCAACTCCACATTTTGTTCTCAGAGACGTATTCTTTACACCAACATAAATCTGGGTTAATTTATTGATTTACCTCACTGCTGTTGTCACGAGAAACCGGTAGTGTTTCGTGCTTCTTATTTTTTTTTTCTTCCTTCTTCTTCTTCTTCTTCTTCTTTGGTGTTTTTTAACGGCAGCCGGTATCTGGTATGTTGCACTGCTGCCACCTTCTGGAACAAATGTATGTTGCAACTGACTGCCAATCAAATAAAGAAAGTACAATTCAAAAAGAACAATATGTATTGTCAATTAACATTGAACTATACAGATATACAGTAAAATACTGTGGATGTGTAATGTTCCTCTCGGGCTGCATTTAAAAATAAAATAGAGAAAATAAATAAAAATAGCTTTTGAAAATGTGTGCATCTTAAAATTGCTTAATTTTAGATAAATAAAATAAAGTATAGCAAGACATTATTATGATTACCCCTACTCTTGAAGAGTGTTATCAATGTTTATAATATTATTTTCTCTTTTTTTGAAATTATTAATGTAATGCTCTATATAATTATGGTTACTATTTTTATAAAACGTGAATTATTTTCCTATGTAATGTGTTTAAAAAGTGTATTGTCGGCAAGGTACTTGCAAAAGAATCATCTCCAATAAAGGAGAACTCAAATATACATAAAATGGCCAAGGCATGATGACCCGCCTCACTCCGATGACCCGCCTCACTCTCACTCTCATTGGCCAGTAGTCGTTGCCTTGGTTTATTGGATTGGTTATGCGGGTCATACCAAATACGCCCCTGTCAGGCCCTTGTCGTCAAATTCTCTTAGGGGTGGGACATCCTGCAGTTGTACGATTCTGGATTGGCTGATGCTCTTCAGACCGGGAACATTTTAAAAGTAACTGGGTGTGTGCAGTTTATGGATGTGTTAAGAGAACGGGTGCGCCAACGTTCGTCAAACTTCGAAGCCGATTCAAAATAAGTATTTACCTGGCAAAGTAATTCTTCATGGAGCAAGACGCACTGGAAACTCCCTCAGCTGGAACAAGCAACACTGGAAGCGACATGACGGACATCATGGTGGTGGATTTGGAGTCATTTGTTCACGTTGAACTCGACATGGAAAACAACAACGGGATTTCTGAAGTGGGAAATAATTTGTCCGGTTTGAATGAAGGTCAGTCAGTGTCCTGTTGTGTTCCAATCATCGTTTAAAACACACCAACGGTGGCTAATGTCCGTGTGTTAGCTAACTCTGTTGGCCTGGCTAGTTCTCCTGTGCTGTTCTGAAACGTCCAGGCGGACGGTGGCTTCACTTCAGATGAGATGTCCTGATGTTAGACTAACATCTACTATGAAGGTTACTTTACTGGTCGATGTGCAATACAACCAGCCGCTGATCAGTCTGGTGTTTTTGTTAACCTTTGCCATAATGTAGTTAACATTTCATGAGACACTGCGTATGGTATCCATCCCACAAAATCAAAACAGCTGGTGCATCTGGAAAGTGAGGCTGATGAAACGAACATTTTCCGCCCCTATTTTAGGTGGTTTCGGTGAGGGCTAAAACTAATCATTTCATTATAGAGGAGTCGGTGGTTTTGGTTTATATCATGTACAGTAATAGCTCAATGGGTTTTGTATGATTTGCTATGTATTATTATATTATAAGTTTTTCCTCGGAAAATGATATCAAACAGAAAACAAAAACTCATGTGTATTCTGATTCTGATATATAATGGGGAAGCAATACACAACCTAAATGATTGATATATATATCTCTCTGAGGCCCCCGATATTTAAGGCCGTAGTATATCATCTGGGATAAGGCAAGCTACTACAGCTGGAACTGGTTCCCCCTGTTAGCAGAACAACATTCTAACGCTGCTTGTGCATTTGAACTATGCAACTTCTGTTCCAAGTGCTCCTTTTATAATAAGCTCCTAAAGGCTGCTCACACACACACACACACACACACACACACACACACACACACACACACACACACACACACACACACACACACACACACACACACACACATGGGACGTGTGCATTGTTTGGTCGTGCAGAACTGATTCACTGAAAGAAATCGACCTAGTTCTGACCAAAATATCAGGCACATGAATCTGTGGATAGTTACTATGATTTAGCAGCTGATTTGATTGGCTTTTTACAAGAAACACCCTCCTGCCCCAGGAGGAGAACAAATAGAACGCGCATTTCACTTTCAGAGACAGAAACCACACACTTTGATACTGTAAACAGGGGAGATGTTAGCATCAGGGCCACAGGATCTTTAATGTCTCAAATATCTTATCTTTAGTACTCTCTACAGTGCACTGTTATGTTTGATATATTTTAGACTGGTCTACTACAAAATGGCTTTTCTATTCTTACCTGAGAAGGCAGTTCTATAAGAAGGCAATTCATCCAACAAGCGGAATTCAGTTTTCACATTAGCTTATGTTGGCTAGTGTGCAATTCATATTTTCTTTATTTGAATAATGATTAATACTGTTTTGTAGATTTCCTTCAGTCACAGTAAGGTTATTATTTTTTCCCTTTTTTTTTCTTAAAATGATTTAAGTGTTACCTTAAAGAATTAGCAAATTACTTGACTAGCATGCATAGCTGGTTTATTCAGGGGATGTAAATATTACAAAATTGAACTAAGATATCTCCCAACAGCTCTGTTTTTGAATGAAGAGGAGGATGAAGATGAGAGTGACGATGACAGCGGCACTGACCATTTTAACTCTGAGAAGTCGGGCACTCGGCTGCAGAGGAGTGAGCGTCCTGCAGGAGGGAACTCTAATGTGCCCGACACCTTCCAGACCAGCCACCTGCTGTTCTACGAGAGGTTCAGGGCCTACCAGGACTACATGCTGGGTAACCACACCCTCTGACACATCCCACTCAAACACAATACAAGAATAACTGTTCCTGATCTCAGTGCTCATTGATTTATACATGTCTGTGTGTAGGAGACTGTAAGCCATCGGAGGTGAAGGTGTTCACAGCAGACTACCTGGAGAAGGTGGTGGAGCCGTGTGATTGGTTGGCTCTTTGGTCTACTGATGTCTTTGACGTCCTGGTGGAGGTGAGTCCCTCTTTCAGAAATGTATCCGTTAATATCATGAAATAATTGCACTATTTTTCACCCCATGTGACCCTGATGTCCCTCTTGAGTGAGAGCAGAGATTTGGATGAGCTTGTGTAAGTTATATATAAGGCTGTTCCTAATGACTCGTTTCTAGGGATGGGTACCGAGAACCGGTACTAAGTAAATACCGGTACCTGATTAGACGGTATCGGTATACCGTTAAGTAGTGATGGCAGTTTGACACTGAAGCTTCGAACGGAGCTTCAACCCTGGACTTCCTATTCCATAGAAGCAGTGCTTCGAAGCTTGCTTCAAATCACGTGACAAGTGACGTCCGAAGCAGCAACTGCTTCAAATCACGTGACATGTGACGTCCGAACCAGCAACTGCTTCATTTCCTGAATGAATCAACTCACTGGTTCGCCGTCCAATCAGGTGATTCAATGCACTGCCTCGTCTCGATTCTGACAGGTGACAGGTTGAAACAGTTTCAAATTTGAGCGTTTCAACACTTTATAACCGCTCTAAACAATACGCAATGTGTGGGTTGTTGTCGTAGTTTGCATTGTTGCTTTTGAGTTGTTGTTGGCATTGCATTTGAATTGGATCATTATAGAGCAAGCCAGGAAGAAAAATAGGTCGTTCTGGCTTGTGAAACACTTCGAAATGTGGAGAAGTTGTGAACAAAAAGACAATGAGTAATATAAAAACACTCTGATGGTCTAAGGCAGTGGTTCCCAAACTTTTTGGGCCCAAGGCACACCAAAGGACAAGTAAAAATCTCAAGGCACACCTACCCTAAAATAGCCCTTATAACACGTGTTATCACTCATATCATGTAAAATATCTGTAAATGTGCATACTTATTTACTAATGGCAAATAAAATGTGACAAAGACAACTATATTACTCATGAAATATTTATTTACGAAACATTTTTAAAATTAATTTATAAATATAAATATATATATATATATATTATATATATATATATATTATATAATTTATTAAACTTTAGCAAATTAGGCTTCATCAAAGCAGCAACACACTCATTTAAACCAGACAGGTCACAAAATTAAAAATGAGGCAACGGAAACTCAGCAGAAACTCAGCACAGAGAACTGTCAATGCAAGGAAACATGGTCCTGAACTACAAATTATGAATATAACATTTCACCAATCAGCATTGAAACATGTGCTATTTTAAAATTTGCCTATTTACAGATTAATGGGATACATGTGCCTGTCGGGGCGCGCAGATTTTTTTAATCCTCGGTGGCACTGAAGAGAGGGCAACTCGCAAGTCCTGTTCAACAGACAGCCGTGACCTGCTGTTGTTCTTCATATAAGTCAGAGTAGAGAACGCCAGCTCACACAGGTAGGTAGTGGGAAAATGAAGTAGTTGCTCAATCGCGTGGTGGGAGATGCTTGGGTACTCCGATGCAGAAGCCAACCAAAACTGATCCAGTGGGAGCTCACTGAATTTGAGTTTCAGTGTGCGGTCCACACGGAGCTCTGCGCACTCCTCTCTCTCTTTCATGGAGAGCTTCTCTGTGGAGGATTCCTGGTGGAATGGGTCTTGGATCCAGTCATAGTCCTCGATGTCAGCCACACGTGGAAAATACTGCTCAAACCTCTCTTTTAAGGTCTGAAGGTGTTCCGCATACACAGCGCGCTCCTTAGCTGCCTGCGGCGCAGCTGATGTCAGCGGGAACATGTCCATGGAGCCCTGCTCCAAAGCCTCCTGCCACAGGAGAAGTTTGCCCATAAACCCCCGAATCTTATCTGTGGACGATAAAATGTTTTCATTCCTTCCCTGAAGCTTGGCGTTTAACTCGTTCAGATGCCCAAATATGTCTGCGAGGTAAGCCAGCCTGGCGCACCACCTCTCATCCGCGAGCTTATCTTTATGTGGGACAGCGTTTTCACCTGAAAACTCCAAAAGCTGTTCCCGAAGCTCATAAAGACGGGATAGGACTTTCCCCCGTGACAGCCAACGTACCTCTGTGTGCAGGATCAGGCTTTGGTGGTCGGCTCCCATCTCGGCGCACAGCTGGGAGAAGAGGCGAGATTTCAGGGGCCTTGATTTTATGTAATTCACCATCTGCACGGCCTGATTCAGCACCTCAGTCAACTCCGGGGGCATGGTTTTGGCAACCAATGCCTCTCGGTGCAGAATGCAGTGGTTTGTCACGATATGTGGGTTTTGTGCCCTCACCTTAGCAATGAATCCTTTCACTCTCCCCGTCATGCTCGCCGCACCATCTGTGCAAAGACCGACGCACATATTCCAGGTCAGACTGTTCTCTTTAAAATAGTCATTAGTTACCCTGAATATTTCCTCTCCCGTGGTGTGGCTTTCCATTTCTTTGCAGAATAAAAATGTCTCTTTGATGGAGTCAGCATCAACATATCTGACGTTTGCCAGAAGTTGGGCAGCCCCACTGATGTCCGTAGATTCATCTATTTGGAGGGAAAATCTGCCGCTCGCCTGCAGTTTCTCTGCCAAATGTTCCTCAATGTCTTCGGACATGTCGTCGATTCTTCTTTTGATCGTATTATCAGACGACGGCACTTTCGATAGCTCATTTGCGGCATCTGGACCCAGCATGACACCTGCAAGTATTTTGCAAGCAGGGAGGATGAGTGTCTCCGCTATTGTGTGAGGCTTCTTCTGCTTTGCAATGAGCTCCGCTAGCATGTAACTCGCCTCCATTGCCTTATCAGACACTTTCACAGAATCCAACAAACGTCCTTGCTGCCTCTGGTTCAGATCCCGCGCTCTTCTGAAGTAGTCCAAGTTACTGTGAACATGGGCGGGATGTTTGGTTTCCAAGTGCCTCTTCAGCTTGCTTGGAACCATGTTAGCATTAGCTAACTTCTCCCGACAGACGACGCACTCGGGCTGAGGATTGTTCACATCCCCGGTCCAAATGAAGCCATAAGACAGATAACTGTCATGGTACTGTCTGCTGACAGTTTTTTTCCTCTTCTCTTTCGGTGGTGGGTTGTCTGCATTATTGCAATAATAACGTATGTTTGTCACAAAATCCCACGGCACACCTGGACATGCCTCACGGCACACCAGTGTGCCGCGGCACACCGTTTGGGAACCACTGGTCTAAGGAATTGATAGCCCAATGGATAGAGCCGGCGGCCAGGATGCGGCGATATCCTCCGCGCAGCTGGTTCAAAGCTCGGAATAGTTAAACTTTTAATCATTGCTTTTCAACTTTAATACTTTAATAACTGATAAAAGGCCATCTCCGCCCCAAAAAATGCCAAGCACTCTCTAATCTCTTCTCAATAACCCAATACACACTATTATCAATCTTTAATTGCAAATAGAACATGATATTCAGTCTTTGTGTGTGTGTATCAAATATTTTTCAAGGCAAAGATACGTTAAACCCACTGCAGCCTTGCACTTCGCCAGGAGAGGTCGCTGTACATGAAGTTTCGAGAAATTAACCTATTTCCGACACAATTGTCCAAGTGGTTCGACGCTTCATTCAAAGCTTCATTTTGCCATCACTACCGTTAAGCCACTGGACAAACGGTGCTGCTATCGGTATATGTGTTACGTCTACTTCCTTAGTTTAACTTTAAACCATTCTGGTTGGTTGGGAACCCTCATCCCGTGTGATGTATCCGGTTTGAGACCCCTCTGATTGGCCACTGTAAATGCCACTCGTCATCTCTCTCAACAGCACTCTTATTATTGTTGAGACTAGTGATGGGAATTCCGGCTCTTCTTGGTGAGCCGGATCATTTGACTCGGCTCACCAAGAAGAGCCGGCTCTTTCGGCTCCCAAACGGCTCTTCAGTGTACCACATATTATAACTTTTATAATTAAATCAAATGTAGCCCTGTTTTGATGTGTATAGGCCTATGTGTACACATATATCACTTAAATTAATCAATACATCCTTTATACTGAAGTATTCAAAAGTAAAAATTACATAAATACGTAAATGATTTGCTGTGGCCAAATGTTTTCATTGCATTTACAGACTCTTGTAACTCTCTGATACCACCCCATGAATGCACTGACTTGCTTGTAGAACCACGCTACACAAATCAGATAGCAACACCTATAAAAACTATTTAAAAAAGGGGCTACTGTATCCAGTGCTTGAATTGGGCCGGTACTCACCGGTACGCAGTACCGGCACTTCTGATTTTTACCCATGTGGTACCGGCACTTCTTGCCGGTACTCAGTAAAATGCCGGTACTCAGCCGCCGGCAATATACGTATATATTGTAAACGCAACGCAGCGCAAATGTGGGTCTGACTCTGCCTCACAGAGGGTGACTGGCTGTCTACATGACGTCGCCTGCCGACATTGCCACTTTCATACAGATCATACTAATGCCCTCGATTGGTCTCTGTGTGTCATTCAAGCTCGGGAGGGTGTGTGTTGGTGTATGTGTGGCGCGAGCGAGCGAGAAAGCGCGCGCACCGGTTACGTGTATTGTTGTTAGCATCTGGTGCTAGCTAGCTGCGCTAACGGATATAAGGAGCTTTTTCAACAACAAGGTGGAGGGAGGGTCCTTTGCTGTCAGACTGAGAGGCTGAAACTACAGCTCTGATGAGGTAAATTACTCTCTGAGTCTTTAGATAGTTAACTTAGTTTAAGTTATCTCAGTGGGTCTCAAACGGTTCGGTCACCATTTATGTAAACACATATTTCCATTTGAGGGGGTAGTGATTAGTAAAATATGCATGAATAATACAAACAAAATGTTAACTAGGTGAAAAAAGGTAGGATAAACTTGTTGAGAGCTAAAACTAGTCTTTGCTGTTGCCTCAAAGAGGAGCAGGGGGGAGAGGAGGGAGACAGGAGAGGCCGATTCAGGAGCCCAGACACACTCACAACTATAAATGAACCAAAAACAAATAAATAAACAAGTTTCAATGTTTTTTCATATTGGATATTGTATGTTATTGGTTATGGCCATGTACTTATGATTTTATGATTATTTAAATGTAACATTTTTGTTTCATATGGGTGTAGTCTCTTTATTTCCCCCTCAAAATGCACCAGATTGATGCATTTAAGTCCAACATTTAAAAAAAAATCTTACCGGGGGAGCATGCCCCCGGACCCCCCTATAGGATTTGAGGCCCGGCCCCACTGTTCCCAAATAGATTTGCAATTTTTTTTAAATAGTAGCCCATCTCCATATGTTTCTTTTTGGGTAGTAGATTTAAACTAGAGGACTATCACTTTGTGCATCAACGCTATTGACAAATAAATCCAGCAAAATGGCACAAAAAACTGGTAGTGGCCTCAGGGACGAGGAGTAATTTAACCAGCCAGTAGGAGTCAAGCTTTACTTTCTTTTATATCCATAAAGAAAAAGTAAATCTGTTTACAGTTGTTTCATTATGGATGTTGAGAGGTATCCATATATCTCTTCATTTTGCTCTCAAAGTGCACCAGATTGATGCATCTAACTTCAATATTTAAAAGAAAATGTTCCCGGGGGAGCATGCCCCCGGACCCCCCTAGACTAGAGGGTGTCAGGTCCACTCCCCACTTATAAAAATAGCACTTTACCACTGCACCCCCTCTAATCTCAGATGCACCCTGAGTCATTTTGTTTAAGTACAGTGAGCCTTTCTAAAATATACAGTAAAGAGACAAACCCACCAGCATTATAGGATATACTATGACTTTGTGCAAAATACTTGTTGCTGATTTAGAGTACTGGCACCTTTTTTATTCCAATTCAAGCACTGACTGTATCGACATTTTAAAATTATATTTAAAGAAAAGGCCGATTCTGTGAGCTGCAGCTGACCACGCCCCCCTGCAGGAGAGGGGAGCGTGCTCTGAGATCAGCTGCTGGGCTCTCAGAACAGGGGGAGAAAAAGAGATCTCCCTCCTCCGTGTTTTATTCTTTGAAGTAAGAGAAGCAACGGAGCAGAAACCCTCCTTTTTACGCAGCGGTCCAGACATAGACATCAAACGGCGACTCAGTTGATATTTACTTTGACATTAGGGCAGGGATATCTAGATACTTTCCAAGGTTTGACATAATGAATTGTGCTACTTTTAAAGCAAGCAATGATGTTTTCAAATCTGTAATCAAAAAGCTCCTCAAAAACACTATTGAAGCAGTTCCTGCCGTTGCTACGTTAGTTCAAACGGTAACAACAGACTATTTGTCTTTAGCAATCAATAAAGTAATCTTCTAAATCCATAAAAGCATTTCAATTAATATTGGGAGTCATGCCGTTACTTTGTTGAGAATGTGGCCATGTAATACGCGGGATAATGTGCACATTGCACATTGCATAATGTGCCTTCATACCGATCTAGATCCCTCCGCAAAAAAAAAGAAGAACCGGCTCGTTCGCGGGCGCGAACCGGCTCCCGTCGTTCACTTAAAAGAGCCGGCTCTTGGAGCCGGCTCGTTCGCGACCGACACATCACTAGTTGAGACTCCCGCAGGCATGGCGGACAGAGCGAAGCGATCGAAGGTCTGGGTGCACTTTTAAAAAATGTAGTGGCGATAGTGCAAGGTGCAATCTACGTACTCAATTAGTTGCTTGTCAAGGAGGTAACACAAGCAAATTAACGAGACCTTCATTGAATCTAAAACGGTGCTAGCGATGCTGCTAGTGCTAGCGGGCTTCAGCCGCGCCGTGTGTAAATGTGACCTAAGCGAAGGCTCGCAGCTGTGTTCGTTAGCTGCTGTGCACGGGTAATATGTTTTGTTTACCTGAGTGAAGTCTTGCAGGCACATCGCCTTGTCTTTTTTTAGTTTATTAACACTGACAGTGTATTAATGTGAGCTCCTCAACCTATAATAATTTGGGATTTCATTGAATGCTTTATAAACCAGTTAAACTTACAGATGTCATTGTGAATTGGAAAACTGCATTTAAATGTTGTTAAAGGTCAACGTTTCAATGTATGGTTCAGCAATTGTTTGTCGTTTACTAGGAGTTGACATATTTTAAGCTCAAATACGTTGTTCTTTGTTTAAACCTTCAGACACATTTTGACGGGTTTCAGTTCAGCACATAATTTATTTTGTGATTTAAAAGTACAATCCAGAATAATATACGTACTCGCCTTTATCTTTTTGCCATCTTAGCCTTTTGACCAATTTCTTCGTATCACAGTTTTGCATGATGTCACTGTAGGACAATGTTTTAAGGATCTCTTGTCGAGCTAGGTTGTCAGTTTGAAATGTCTGGATAAAGATGTAAATGATTTACAAATGTTAAAAAATGTTTTAAAAAATGCCTCTTTTCATCCTCTGTCTGAGGGAAAACCCCAAAAAGCATGATAGGGCGAGCCAGGCACCTTTAAGTTATCTTATTTATTTGTGTCTGCTTCGGAGAAGCCAATGTATAAGTTATACAGTTATTTCTGCAAGAAAATTACAATAAAATTACTGTTTAATCTTCACATCTTGTATTCATGTCTATAATTTTGAGCACCAAATTATTTAAAAGTATCGAAAAATACCGATGAGTAGTACCGGTATCGATAAAATCCTAACCATACCCATCCCTACTCGTTTCCTTTTAGTTTAAACTTAGTTTAGTTTTTCTAAATGTAAGAAAACCATTAGGGCCGTAACGTGAAACTGCACCACTTAAAGCTGTGAATGCAAACACAATGCAGAGAGTATCATGAGGTGGTTCTAAATCGTTTCCAACAGCTCATTGATTCGACACACAGTTGAGCAGCTGCCTGTACCCACAGAGAAAGTGGATCCAAACATGTTTACAGAGAACGGCTGTTCGTGGTTTCAGGTGTGTGACGTGGACTTCAAGGATCTGAAGGCCTGTGTGCGGCTGGTGCTGCCTCTGCAGTGCGACACCCGGGGCTGTGACCTCACTGAGGAGGCCATGAAGGTCCTGCTGGGTGCCTCCGGAGACAAAGTCCCCCTGCAGCAGCTGCAGGTGGTCTACGAGCTCTCTGGGGACTTTGATCAGACCGCCCTCGCTGTGGAGCACCTCAGGTGGGACTTCTGACTTCATCCTCGGTCCCAGTTCACATATTATTCTTTGTCCAGTTCTAAATGGTTTGACACTTTACTGAGTAGTTGTGCAATCCTCTTCCTCTTCTTCCTGCAGGTTTTTCTACGAACACATCTGGAGGCAGTGGGATGAGGAAGACGAAGATGACTTTGACTACTTTGTTCGTTGTGTGGAGCCTCGTCTCAGGCTGTAAGTAAACTTTGTGTCTGGGTGATGACTTCATATTTTATTCCCACAAATTGTTCTTTTGAAAATGTGTATACTTTCAGATATTACGACATCTTGGAGGACAGAGTGCCAGCCGGCCTGGTGGCAGAGTACCAGTCCTTGCTGCAGAGCTGCTCCCAGTGCTTCCAGCAGTTCACCGTGCTGCGCAGCGGCCTCAGCACCGACTCGGACTCAGAGCTGGACAACGTGTCCATGGTGGAGGGCCTGCAGCTTTACGACCAGCTCGAGACGCTCAGACGCAAGCTGCACATCTTCGAGAACCCCCTGCTGAGGTGAGACGTGGTGTCTCATACAGTGTGTGAAAATCACACACAGTTTTTTTTAACTCAACCAAAACATGATTGTTTTTATTGTACCAGGCTGTACACATGTTTATTTATGTTTTAAAGTTGGGCGTGTTAACAAGGGGATCTTTTAGAGTGGTGCAGTGATGGAGTTCCGGCTGACCCAGAAGTTGGCTTTGCTCAGGCTCCCTCATGAAAAGTGTTGACGTATTGTTGTGGCCATTTAGCACTCACAACAGGAAAGAATGAAACGGAGAGGAATCAATAAAACATAGATATAGTTGATCAATTATTATTTCGTTGTACAACAATCAATAATAATGAGGAAACATTACCTTTGCTCTCAAGCAGTCTACAGTAATGCTCCAACCCAGTAGAATTGTACAGAGACCAGGGTGTCCGCGGGGTCTTAAAAAGTATTAAAAGTTGATAAATCAATTTAGCGAAAATTAAGGCTATTAAAAAGTATTAAACGGCATTTTCAAAGGTATTAAGAAGGTCCACAGCAACGACAACATGAAACAGTGAAACACCCTTTAATTTACTGAAACGACATGTCGGGAAACCCCCAAAGGCGGCCTCATGCATAGCGCGCCGTAAAATGCTGCTTATTATTTTAAGTTTCGTTGCCTTGCTCCGCTCTGTGGGGGGGGGGAACTAAGCGACTACAGTAACGGGTCCCAAGGTGGGTAGACCGGCATACGCAACGCTCTGGGGGTCCAACGGCTCCGTGTGTAAGCCCTATATCATCATTTTCTGATAACGATGAAATAGCCCGCCTCCCTCTCCCCGCGTCTCCTGCTGCTGCTGGGCTGTCAGAAGAGGGGGAGGAAAAGAGGCAGGCACCGTTTATTAAATATTATTATATTATTATACAGAGAACAGAGTCGTTATCAATTTGTTTGAAAGCTCAATAAATAACATAGAAGACCTCTGACCGGCACTTTTCTAATTTTGAAAGGAAGATTTAAACTTTAACGGACATGTTGACCGGCGCAACATTTTTTTTACGGAAACTGCCGCACGGTCCCCTCGTTCCTTGGAAGAGGCGGTGAGGTGGGTGTTTTTCATCTGCTGTGGACTACCGGAGAGATATACAGCAGGAGAACACGCCGTCCACCGCGGAGAATAAACAGAAGGGCAACCATGCTCCGGGGTCTTCTTCACTGCTTTTGGTGTATTTCGGGAGGCAGCAGCGCCACTTACAGGCCTCGTTTCCAGCATTTCCAGCGGTCTAGTGTGAACGGACACGTTAATGAATCGAATGCGTGTGAACGGAAGCCTTTTTTGCGCTTGCGTATGCGTTTTACCGTATGCGTCCTCGTGGGGCCGGGGTCTAAGCCAAACTATATCCGGTCACAGAGATCTGCTATTTTAAAGTAAAGTCAACACATATCGACCCTAAATATAGTCTATATTAAGAACGAAAAAAATCATAACATATACATCCTTTTTTGTAAACATATGACAAATGTGTGAGGGGGATGACGTCAGAGCATCTTCCTATGTGACAGGGCTTAGCCCCGGACAGCCCCAGCCCAATTTAACCCCTGGGTATTTGAGAGGGAGCTCCTATATGGCATTACCCCGCTGAAGCTCACCAAAGTTTAACATATTTCATAGTTCAACGTTTTGTCAATTGTTTTGTTTATTGGTCAAATACTGGTTTCTAATGGTTTCTGAGGAGTTTTACTGGAATGAAAGAACACAGTCTACAGAAGCAAAAAAGCAGCATACTGCATTAAACCTGACCTTCACAGAGAGGTTGAAGTTCATGTGGAAAAGAGGCTTCAGTAGTCTGTCTGCACTCTGTTTAGTTTTGCTATCTTACTATCAATATAGTAAACGTGAGGTAAAGTGTGTTGCCAATGTAACCGGTTAGAACTCAAAGTTGGAATGAGGTCTTAAAATGTATGGAAAGGGTCTTAAAAAAGGTCTTAAAAGGTATTAAATTTGACTTCAGGATTCCTGCATATACCCTGAGAGACATATATATATATATATATATATATATATATATAGGACGTCTAAAATGACGCACACACATTTCCTTTACATGAACTAACACACGACATCGCATGTTTTTCCCTCTGAATGCCACACTAGTATATCAGAAGGTCATCATCTCATGACATCTTTAGGAGTCATTCATTAACAAAGACTTAACTATATTATCATCTTTAGAGCCTCTTCGCACTTCCTCCAACCTCGGCATCAGCTCACTTGAATTTGTATACATCTACTGATAATTAGCAAACTAATTCTGGAAACCAAACTCAATAACACATTTGTATAGCTTATCATGTGACCAGACATAAGACTGATACAACAGTATTTCTATGTTTTAAGCAAAACTTCAGCTATATCACCTTTTTGTTATAGCCTTCAACTAAAGCTCCACCCCTCCTCTCCAGGTACGTGCTGGGCTACAAAGGGAACGTCCCCCAGCAGTGTGTGCAGAGCCGGGGGCCGCGGGCCTCAGGAGTGAAAGGGGTGCATGTGGTCACAGCCTCCTGCAGCAGCATGCAGCTGCAGAGCCTCCTCTCTGACAGACTGCTGCCTCTGTGCTGCTCTGAGGACACAGAGATCCAGGTCAGTACACACACACACACCAGTCTTTGTACTGGCACAGATTCACAATACATTTAGATCACTGCTCTTAACTCTAAACCTAACCCATACTTACCCGATCTTACCCAACTTTAAAAGACTTAAAAGTGAGCGCTGAAGAACCAGCTCATTCTTTGGGTCAAAGTGTGTGTGTGTGTGTGTGTGTGTGTGTGTGTGTGTGTGTGTGTGTGTGTGTGTGTGTGTGTGTGTGTGTGTGTGTGTGTGTGTGTGTGTGTGTGTGTGTGTGTGTGTGTGTGTGTGTGTGTGTGTGTGTGTGTGTGTGTGTGTGTGTGTGTGTGTGTGTGTGTGTGTGTGTGTGTGTGTGTGTGTGTGTGTGTGTGTGTGTGGACTAATTTGATAATCGATTAATGAATCGATTATTCGGATCGTTAAGGTTTTAACTGTACTACTACTTATATCAATACTGCTTATCGATCCGGTCCTTTTAACGATAGTATTAACTGTTCTTTTGACAAGAAATAAGGTAAACTAACTAAACAAATTGTGAACAAAACTAACATTGCTTTTTATTTAAATTAAATGCATAATATTTCACATCAAAAGAAACAACAATGTTTTAACAAATCATATTAAATAATGTGATGACAGAACTGTAAACAGAATAGCTGAAACTTTAACAAAATAACTCAGTTACCTCTAATCATTAACCTATGTTTTTATAACTGAGTTAACTCTGTGTTGCTGCTAGCATACATAACACCTGACGTGGAAACGTTACTCGTGGACGGCGCTACAGAGCTACTAGAAAGACTGTGGAACCCGGTGCATTCCTCCGTCTGAATGTGGTGCACTTTTGCTAAATGTTTAGACAAATTGCTCGTTTTACCGCCTTTATATGATAAACTGTTATTGCACTTTTGGTAACGAGCATTGTCCACATCGAGACGGCTAAAGTTTAACCACACCTCGGAGCGCGTTCTCTCCGCCATCTCCTGCGTGTGTGTGTAAACTGCCCCGCCCCCTCGCAAGCAGGCGGGGGAGAGATCTCTCGTCTGAATTGGGAAGATCGAAAATACATTATAGACGCATTTTGTAGTCATATTGCATATTAGAAACTGAGTTGGCGACACTAAGACTGCGATATAATGTTTATGTAGCAATAATACATATGACATATGTTTTTAAATCTCTCCTGTACCGATAAAAAAGAGCGATAACGTTGGAGCTTAACGGGGTGTAGAACACATTTGATGACGTCACCAACGAATCGACGACTGAATTAGTTGCCAACTAATTTGGTAATCGATTAAGTCGATTAGTTGTTACACCCCTAGTGTGTGTGTGTGTGTGTGTGTGTGTGTGTAGTTCCATAGAGACCCCCTGTCAGCGGTGGAGGTGTGCCATGAGGGGGACGTGGTCATTGTTCTGCCAGGGGTGTACACTGTCAGCTGCTCCATCTTCCTGCCAGACTCCATCACTATAGAAGGTAAAAGTGAGCACCTCATCTTACATGTTTCTTACACTAAAGAAATGATCCTCTAAAAGACACAGATTGACTTCACACATTCATTAACATGTGCAGACTCATACACAGCCCCTTGGATGCATTTCCTATTTAAGCTCATTATGACATTCAAAGATTCCTCTGTATGATAAAACCTGATGTGTGTGGAGTAGGGCTGTCCCTTTCTTTTTTTTTTATACAGAAGCGCAGAAAGAGCATACTATTACGATTTATATTTATTTATTGTCTCAGTACTCGCATACATTAAAACTAAATGTGTCCTCTGCATTTAACGCAGCCGCAGTGCAGCGGCCGGGGACCAAATCTGGTTCCAAGTTCCGTCTAATGTTTTACAACCTGAAGATACAAAACACATATTTCTGTTTATAAAAACAATACTTTTAATAACATAGCCGTAACAGTAGGCCTAACAGTGTAACACTTGTTACCGATCCAGTAAACAGTATTTAAATAAATGAAGAACGAAAAATAAATGAACGAACTGTATGCCAATAATTGCCTCCACCATGAGATGCTGCTGCTACAGCCCCGGCCACCGTGCCAGGAGATTCCACTAAAGTAGGCAGACTCAAAACCTCCTGTTCAACTAGTCCAGTTAGCAAAGTAGCCTTGAGTTCACTTTTAACAAGAGCAGAGGCGACAGAAATGTGATAATGGTCAGCAACTAACTGCAAATCAACCTTCCTGCACCCGACTGAGTGCCTGGAGGAAGGACTGATTCAGCCCAGCTAGACACTCCCCTATCTAAACTGAGGAAGCTTTTAAACCACAAGGATTTTTTTAATTTTTTTTAAATTTTAACAGCCAATGCTACCAAACACAATATCAACGCTAAACCGCAAACAGATACTCACTTTGTCTCAAATTATCCCGGACGAGCCCCCATTTTTTCTTTTGTGTGAAAAAAACGAATATCCGAATAATGAAATTGAAACCCGAATAGTTGGCCAACTAACGAATAGTCGAATATTCGGGTACAGCCCTAGTGTGCAGTTCCATCTAACAACACAAACCTCCCCTCATTGTGCTGACTGCCGGTTGTTGTGTGCTGTGCCAGGCTTCGGGCTCCCTGATGAGGTGGTGATTGAGAAGAGAAACAAGGGCGACTCCTTTGTGGAGTCCACAGGCGCTAACGTGAGCCTGTCCAACATCAAGTTCATCCAACACGACGCTATTGAGGGAATTCTGTGTGAGTACATGACAGGGCCCCCCTGTACATCTCTGTACCCCCCCCCCCCCCCCCCCTCTAATTTGACTTCATTCAGCAACAAGGTTTCTCAGATTAGAGCTGTCTGTCCCTTCTGAGTCACCCCACAATAACTATTCTCATCATAACCATAATTATAATTATTCCAATGTCTCCTTGCACTCATGTTGCTGTGAGGCTGCCTGCTGACTCCTATTGTGTATCAGGTGTGCGTCAGGGCACAGTTCACATGGAGAACTGTGTGCTGCAGTGTGAGACCACCGGAGTGATCGTGCGGAACTCTGCCCGCCTCACCATGAACATGTGTGACCTCTACGGCTCCAAGGTCAGTACCACGCATGCAATAAATGCACAAACACATTGTTTGTTTATGAATCCTCCTAAGATATTCCATGCTTGCAAGAATGGCGTCCTCCTAGTGAGTGAGCATGTGATGAGCATCATCATGTAAGGGATAATGTGCAGCGACTTGGTCATTATGGGGAAAAGAACACCGACAGGCTGATCAGGAGCCCGACGCAAAGCGGAGGGATCTTGAACGGCATCAAGGTGTTATTTTCCCCATAATGACCAAGTCGCTGCACATTATCCCGCTTATTACATGGCCACATTCTCAACAAAGTAACGATATGACTCCCAATATTAATTGAAATGCTTTTATGGATTTAGATTTTTTTTTTTTATTGATTTAAAAAAAATAGTAGGCTATTATTGATTTAAATTGACATGCATCCGCTAAGAAAAATAGTCCGTTGTTACTGTTTGAACTAACGTAGCAACGGCAGGTACTGCTTCGTTAGCGTTTTTGAGGAGCTTTTTGATTACAGATTTTAAAACATCATTGCTTGCTTTAAAAGTAGCACAACATTTTTTTTGAGAATGTGAACAACTTTTTGGAAGTAATCTCAGCTGCTGCGTCGCAGCATTCAGAGTAATTTGCTCACATTGGGTTCAACGCGTCATGGATGAGAGGAATACTACGAGAGCTGGTCACAGGGATGCGTTCAAATTTAGTCAGTAATTTGAGGAACTGTCGAAATGGCGAACGCAGATAAAGTTGAGCTAGAAAATCCTCCAGCATCATTGAAGTCTCCAGTTTGGGAACATTTTGGTTTCGCAGTTACGTACAAGGATGACGGACAAAGACAGGTGGACCGAACCAAAGCAGTTTGTCGGCATTGTTCAACTAAAATTGGTTACGCGGCTGGCAATACATCAAACTTGCACACTCATTTGAAAAGGCATCACCCGAACGCGAATATCACCGGTACCAAAAGAAAAAAGACTGAAGTGCAAACCCAACTCCCGCTAGCATTTAAGCCTCCACCACTCGCAAAAAGTTTAGACCGAGCCAAAGCTATTACAAACGCCAAATATCCTTATGTTGCCATGTTAGCAAAGCGCTACCTGGCTGTATCTGCTACCTCTGTTCCTAGCGAGAGGGTGTTCTCCACAGCAGGAGACATTGTTAGTGCCAGCAGATCTGCCCTTTCGGCAAGCAATGTGGACAAGTTCATTTTTCTTTAAAAAAACATGAAAATACAATGAAAAGCCAGTCATAATGTCAAACTGGCTGCTTAGATACTAGTACAGTTCAAATACAGATTATTTCAGTTCATCGAAATGCTGCACCTTAATGTTTCTTTTATTATATTTTGTATTTATTTGAGTGAATATTCACAGTTTAATAATAATTAAAACCCCAAAACGAGTAGTTTGTTTTGTGAGTACTGGTACAGTAAAGTTCAAATACAGAATATTTCAGTTCATCGAAATGCTGCACCTTAATGTTTATGTTATCATATTTTGTATTTATTTGAGTGAATCCATTATTCACAGTTTAATAATAATAAAATAAAAAAATTATGTTTTGTGATAATTTGTTCTGCTGTACCGAAAACGTACCGAACCGTGACCTAAAAACCGAGGTACGTACCGAACCAAAATGTTTGAGCCGTTACACCCCTACTGAATATGTGTCGCCGTTTGATTTCTATGTCTGGACCGCTGCATAAAAAGGAGGGTTTCTGCCCCGTTACTTCTCCACTGTTTTCTTGTCGCTCTTGTCTTGTCAGTTAGAAAAGCTTTTCGGCCAAACTGTACACAGTTAAATCAACCGGACTTCTTTGTGCAGATGTGAGCGTCCTTAAAGAGCAACTTGCAGGTTAGAGAAACCAGTGAATAAATGTGTAGGAAAATGATGAATACACTAGATTTTCAAAAAAATATACAGAAATATACACTACAGTGACATCTGGCGTCGTTTTTGTAAGACATTTTTTCTTCCGCATAAAAAAAGCCTCCGCACGTGACCTCCCGCATGTGACTTAACATGGGGGAGAGCGGCCGGTCTAACGTATGAATAAACATGGATCACAATGCTAGTTTTGACACAGAAGAGGTTGAAAATATATATATTCGAATGCATATGATTATAATTATGAGCCTGCTAGGCGTCCAAGAGACCAGGAGCAGCCAAGGATTAGAAAAAAGAACGGCCATCGGAGAGAAATGGAGCTTTGGTGTGAGGAGAACCAGTGGAGAACAGAGCAGCTGTCTCGGTGAGTGACCGGCGTTAGCTACAGTTAATGTTAGCTTACGCCAGTCACATCACAACATTGTAAAGTTAGCAATCATATATCAGGCTATAACTAAAGTAGTATTGATAATATAGTAACGTTACTGGCAGGACTGTTGATACTGATCCATAACAGAAACTAATGCGCAAGTATCAGCCGTATCTCGCGTTACCTAATGTAACTCCACACTACGTCTTACGATGCTGTGTACCGGAGGAGAGACGCGAGATAAGGCTGATACTTGACGATCTGGCGGAGAAAGGTTGTGGAGCCTCCGTTGATATGCCGTTGTAAATGGCTTGATGGAAAGCAGGTGTGTAGTCAGTGAGGGTGCACAGCTGATTGCAGCAGTTGAGTGGAGGTTGAGCCGGGAGCCAGGAGTGACAGCCACCACGCCCACAAACAACACAGACAGGGGGAAACAAACAAACACAAAGGAGACGGCTGGAGGAGTACAACCACCACAGCGTTACCTAATGCAACTCCACACTACGTCTTACGGTGCTGTGTACCCGAGGGGAGAGAGAGAGAAGAACGAAGGGAGGGAGAGAGATGTAATATGGGTTCCTGATAAACGTTTTGTTTGATAAGCTTCAGCTGTGGAGAGTATGTGCTGCAGGGAGGTGGATGCACAACGCACCCAGGAACGAAAGCTAGCTCCGGTCCTTTTCCCGTGAGGGAAACTGTGGACTCGATGTCATGACAGGCTGGCGTTTGTGCAACCTGCACAAACACAAGCTCACCATGATTAAAAATTGTGAAATGCAATGTAAAAATACCAGCTCACTAAATCACAACCGGTCAAACCAACTACAAACTACTACTGCGGATTGGGCAGAGAACGAGTCCGAGAAAGTTGCTCCCCCATGTGATGTAATATGACGCGTTTGACATAATAAGTTACAAAAAAGCAGTTTTTAGTAGCAGAGCTCAAAACTGCTCCTTTCCCTCTGAATTCCTGCCCTTATGTCTTGTAAAACATATCAAATCCTGCATTAACTTTTTTAATTGTAATTTTCACGCAAGGTTAAGCATAAATGTAGTAAAAAAAAAATAAAAAAAACCTGCAAGTTGCTCTTTAACAACAGTCAATAAGTCCTTGAGAGCGGTTTGTCTGTTCTGGATTAACAACGTGTCACGTGTTCTGAATTGACCAATCAGAATCGACTATTCAACTAAGCCATGTAATAAATGACTTTTAATTATACTTTTTTATCAAACGTCTCCATGCTTGAACAAAGAGGTGTGGGCTCATCAGAGGTTAAGTTGGTATATAATCACAGTTTATCAAAGGATAACACTGATCACCTCATTTTCCAGTATAACAAAATACATAATGTATAAATATAAATTTGCTTGTAACACACACTTTCAAACGCACCAATGGTCTTTCTCTACTAGGAATGATTGATTAGTACTTGAAGTGATCATGTACAGATCAGCAGATACGGTGTTGTCAGTTTACAGGAAGTGTTTATGTTAATATGACTTCCTGTGTGTTCTCTGCAGGGGGCTGGTGTGGAGATTTACCCCGGCAGTGTGTGCAGTCTGGTGGGTAACGGCATCCATCACTGTAAAGACGGGATCCTCATCAAGGTGACAAGCACTGTCCTGACATCCCCTGAGCCTTTATCCTCCTGATCAGTGTTTATGCCAGACCAGGGCTGAGAGGGCGTCCACCCGAGAGCGGGGGGGGGGGGGGGGTTTGTGACGTCACGTGAATTTAATTTTGAATTGAGCCGTCCCTTTTATAGATACTATCTCTTTGCGTATTAGTGATGGGAATTCCAGCTCTTTTTAGTGAGCCGGATCATTTGGCTCGGCTCAATAAGAAGAGCCGGCTCTTTCGGCTCCTAAACGGCTCTTCATGTTACCACAGTTTACCACGGAGCCTCAGTTTTGCCGCTGCGAGGCTCCGGTGCTCGCAGTTCACACGCGTGCTCCACTAGCACCCCCCGTCAATGCTCGCTGGCAGTACACTTTCTGTCACAGGAACACGCTTTGCTGGCGGCGAAAAGAATCCCACCAGACTCCTTTGCCCCACCAACAGAGGGATGTCCTTGTCCTTTTTCCTTTTCCTCATTTCAAGCGATAAAAACTCTCAGTCTTCTCTCAAATTATTTATTTTTGTGGACGCCCTCGGCTCGAGTTCAAAATGACGGCAAGATGCCCCCCTGGCGGAAACGCTGCTCCTGATGTTTGAACACACGTGACAATGTGTGTTTGGTGTGTGCAGGACTTTGCTGATGAGCTCGATGTGATGCCGTCCATCACCATGGAGAACAATGTGATCCACAACAACGAGGGCTACGGGGTGATTCTAGTGAAGGCCAACAGCGGAGAACAGCAGGGAGTCCCTGCGGACCAAAGTGAAGGTCTGTGGAGCTGTCAGTCATTTACATGTTCTATGTTTTCCAAGACGGTAATAACCACACAAACGGTAACACAGTACAAGGAAAACAATTATCGAGGGTGGCGGAGGGGTTGCAGTGTCTATATATTTAATGCATTTAACCCGTAGTGTAACCATAGGAACACATGCATGCAGTATGGCAACAGTACAGGGTTTATTTCCACATATAGAGATACTTTTGGAACATGGACGTAGCTGCCTCCTCCCTGTCTTATCCAGAGAGGGGGGGTGAACAGGTTGTGAGTTACAGTAGGATCATCACCTAATCAAAGACATTATTGGACTCAGAATATTCTCTCTGGGCATCAATACCAACTCCTGGGGTGAGTTTTGTGAATCTAATATGGAGAATCCTACAGGAGTCAGAACAAATGAAGTTATGATAATGAAAGTGTATACACTATATGTTTTGGGGTCAGTAGAACTTTAACAGACGCACATGTGAAGGCAGGTTGTTTGTAAGAAGCTCTCCGCAGCGCAGCTTCAATATCGACAATTTTTTCCCCAGATGAACCCGCTGGCCCTGCAGACTCTCAGCCGGGGGGGTCTGCTGCTCTCCTCTCCTCCAGCTCTTCCGCACAGAGCGAGTCCACTGAGGCTCGGCCCGACTCGGAGAGCAGCGGCACCGAAGCAGCCTCCAGCTCCGGCAGGAAGTGGCACTTCAGCCGGCAGCTGAGCAGGAGCAAGGAGCCGTCGTGCAGCCGGGCCGTGCAGGACCTGATGCAGCACCAGATCTTCGTCTCCATCCAGGGGAACCAGTTCAGGCGCAACGGCATGGGCGACTTCGGAACTTTCTTCTACTGACAGACAGCTTTGTTTTTAAGATTTTTTTTATTTTGTCATGAATTAAATACTGCTGACTCACACTGCCCACGGAGGTGTTCTGCAGAGATGGAGATCATGCTCCTGCGATCCTTCAGAGTTTTTAAAAGCTCTCTGACTTCGGTCTGTTTGTAAATTGATCCCCATGTTTGCACAAATGCTTTTATCTTATTTATTCCTCGGACTAATGACGCCTAATATTTTTAACATTGTTAATGGAAGTTCACTTGTCACTTTGAATGCAGTTGTGTTGGTTTCACCTCAGACCTGATACATGTTGTTACCTTGAGGTGGTGGCTTGGTGAAGGCAGTGCACAGTTTGAGTTAACACAGGTTCCTTATTTTCTTTTGTACACACGTGAGATTTCCACAAAGTGCCTCGCTCTTTTTTTAAACTTTGATGTATTTTATGGTTGTGCGAAGTCCAAAGGATTACAAGCTGTGGTATTAAAAAATCATGTTTTAAAAGAGGCCCTTTATTTTCTGGGAGAACTTAAAACGATTCACAAACTGCATCTCAGCTCTGTTGAAGTAGACTCCTGTCTGTCATCTGAGTTTCAAGTGGTTTTCTGAGCATATATATATATATATATATATATATATATATATATATATATATATATATATATATATATATATATATATATATATATATATATATATATATATCTATCACCTCTGCAGGGGGGTCCGCGGGCATGCTCCCCTGGGAAGATTTTTTTTTTAATATTGAGGTTTAATGCATCAACCTGGTGCATTTTGAGAGCAAAATGAATGTAAGGATACATCTCTCAACACCCATATGAAACAGAACTGTAAACAGATTTTATGGATATTTTACAAATCACTCTCTTTTAAACTGTATTCTTGGTTTACTGTCATAGTATTTCATAACTGTTTTTAATTGTGTGTGTGTACTTTAATACAGCTACACCATTGTTTGGTTTCCATGGTAGCGCGTTGCTTTAGCAGCGCGCGCAACTCAAAGTCTGACAGGGTGAGGAAGATGAAAACTGAACAAGAATCGACAACTCGACCCTCTGATCACTCCTTTCCTGTAAAATACAGGTCCAGCCCACACATATGCTCCATGGTGCCACAGGCATTGCCCTTACAACTACAAAAAGCATGCAAATGTTAATCTACAGCTCCGGCGATCCACTAGCAGCGGAGTCTACACCTGCAGACGCAGCCATCCCCTACTGTAGCTTCACCTTGGATACGAGTCTAAACAACTCACAGGCCAGGGCGCCCTTTGAGCATCAGATCTGACGACGCTGATTGGCTGAAATTATGTTTCGGCGGCATAGTTTACAGATAGCAACAGTCAGCTTGTTGGCTGCAGCTGCTCTGGCTGAGGGCTCTTTTCTACTGCCCGGATGAGAGAGGGTAATGATACACGCTGCGGCCAGGCAGGAAACATGTGACTTATCAGTAACTTTAGACATCGTAAAACAATTTTAAACGAGATTTTATTGTAGATTATACATTTTACTGATACCAACTATATAATATTTACCTTGTTCTTTAAAAATAAAAATAAAAAATATTTATTTTTTTTTGAATTTTTTTTTTTTATATTTATTTTTAATTTTGAATGACAATCAAACATGTGGGAAGAGGGGGGGGTGGCGCCCCTATGGGCCGGCCGCCACTGCTTACCTCACTGACCTGTAGTTATCTCTCTCAGTCTGACAGGACAGAGCTCTCCCTCTCCTTGTTTTAGAAACAGCTTATATCTGTTAGCGCAGCTAGCTAACCAGATGCTAACAACAACAATGCAAATAGTGAGTTTGGTAGAAATATACTGTATTAGTAAAGTTATTGAAGATGATGCCATATTTATTAAAGATTTTACATTATAAATATTCCCCAATATTATTCAAAAGCATATTCTTCCAAACTCCTTGCTGTAGCATGAGACTATTGATCTGTGTAGTGAGTTTGGTAGAAATATACTGTATATAATAGTGAGTATTATTGTAATTCTCTTTTTTCGGAGTTGCACTTTGCAGACGGTCCCTGAGCACTCGTTTCTTCTCCGGCTGCGAATAGAGACCAATGTAATGTGTCCAGCTCGGAGGGCGGCGCGTGTTGGCTTTTTTTGATCAGAATGTGATTGTAGATCGTTGTCAACCTTACCACGGTACTTAGGAGATGTCATTTGTGTCTGAATAACGTTTTGTTCATGAGTTATTGATCCGTGAAATCAGAATCTCCCAATATCGTTCCAACTTTACTGAACTAAGCCAGACCGTCTCATTTCATATCGGTTTGCTGTTCCTTCACTTTATTTTTATATACATTTATTTTGGACGAAAACTTAGCGTGAGGAAAGGCAAGTGTGGCGTGAGTGCGTGAGATATGAGTTAATTGCATGATTCTCACGCTCAATGCGTGAGGGTTGGCAGCGCTGTATGTAGCCTATATATATATTTCACCTGCCCCTCTGGAGAGAGCATGAGTTTTTTTGTTTTCTATTGTGGCCGAATCAACATGATAAGCCCACAATTAGTATTGTAGCGTCTCGCTGCGATAAAACAACACAACTCAGCGCTGTCACGTGACTTTGTTTACAATCTGACAGCTGGAAGCAAAGAAAATCCCTCCAAGTCCGGCCTCATATGGCTATGGAGATCATACCAAATCCCTGCCTGGCGTTAGAGTATAGGGGACAAACCAGGGGACGCTAAGTTTGTGCACAGATGGAAGGCTGACAGGCAGGTAGGCCATCCAGTTATTTAAGCCAAGCTTTTTACAGTACTAAGGCTTCCACAGATGACATTTTTGTATGGATTTTTTGTCAAAGCACTTAAGATATGCATTGCTATCGGGATGTTAAGAGCATTCCATAGACAAAAAGTGTATCTCGAGCCGGTTTCTCAAACTTACCTACCCCACCTTTAAGGTAATTATAGAAGCCCTATTTTATCAGTAGGCTATGTCTGCACAGCACAGCAGTTACAATGGTAAAACTACATTAAAACAGAATAGTCCCCATTGTTTCTTTACAGTTTTTCTCGATTGCTAACACACTTTCTTTTTTTTTAATTGCTCAGTTTCTCAGAACACTAAACACAATTCACAAAACCCAAAGTGCAAAACACCTAATCTCTCCTGCTAAATGAAGAACTGCACTCAAAACTACATAAACACTTACCAAATGCAAACGTATGTATATATATGTATATATATATATATATATATATATGTATATATATGACCAAGGGGGAGGATGTAGATGATGAAGAGGAGGGGGCCGAGTACTGAACCTTGGGGAACACCTTGGGTGACTGAAGCTGTGGTAGAGGAGTGATTGTTGAGGGAGATGAAGTGGGATCTGTCGGAGAGGTAGGACTGGAGCCACCTGAGTGCAGTACCTTCGATACCGATATCCCGGAGTCGGGTAAGCAGGATGGTGTGGCTCACGGTATCGAAGGCTGCACTCAGGTCAAGGAGGATGAGGATGTTGAGGGAACCGGTGTCAGCAGAGGTGAGGAGGGAATTGAGGACTTTGAGTGCCATTTCTGTGCTGTGGTGAGGACGAAAACCAGACTGAAGGGGTTCAAAAAGGTCATTTTTTTGGAGATGGCGGTGGAGTTGTTTGGAGATGATGCGTTCTATTGTTTTAGAGAGAAAGGGGAGGTTGGAGACGGGGCGGTAATTACTGAGGGAGGAGGGATCCAGACCGGGTTTCTTGAGGATGGGAGTGACAGCAGCAGTTTTGAAGGCAGAGGGAACGGTTCCTTGGGACAGGGAGGAGTTGAAAAGATTGACAATGTAGGGGCAAAGGACGGGGAGGCAGGACTTCAGAAGAGGGGTGGGTAGAGGGTCAAGCGAGCAGGTTGTGGGTTTGAAGGAGCTGATCAGTTGGAGTATTTCAGGGGGGGTAACCAGAGTGAACTGGGAGAGAATGCCGTGGGGAGGAGGGCTCGGGAGGTCAAGGGAGATGGAGGGAGGAATTGTGGCGGTGGATGTTGGGGGAGATGTTTGTGTGTCAGATGAAGCGGATAGGGAGTGATTAATGGCAGTGATTTTTTCAGAGAAAAACTGGAGGAATGAACTGCATGTGGAAATGGAGGAAGAGAGGGTGTCAGCACGGGGTTTGAGGAGCTTGTTGACGGTGGAGAAGAGGGTCCTGGGGTTACGGGAGGGGTCGATGGAGATGGTGGAGAGGTAAGCAGATTTTGCGGCATTGAGGGCGTCCCTGTAGTTAGTGAGATGGAGTTTGTAGGAATCATGGTGAACTGTGAGGGATGATTTCATGGTTAGGCGTTCAAGCTGGCGGCCGGTTTGCTTCAGTTTACGGAGTGCAGGGGTGAACCAGGGTGAGGAGGTTTTAAAAAAGAAATTTTTCCTTTTGAGGGGGGCCAAGCTATTGAGGGAGGCGAGTAGGGTTGAATTAAGGTGGTTGAGTTGATCATCGGGTGAGCTGAGGTTCGAGTCCAGGGGGAGAGTAGAGGATAGCAGGTCGGAGAGGTGCTGGAGATCAACAGAGCGTAAATTACGGAAAGTGATGTTCTTGGATGGGGGCGGACGGGGGAGGCGGTGGTGAACTGTATGAGTTTGTAGTCAGAGAGGGGAAAGGGGCAGGGGTGGAGGTCGAGTACTGTGAGGTTGGTGGAGCAGACAAGGTCCATGAATCCTCCTAAGATATTCCATGCTTGCAAGAATGGCGTCCTCCTAGTGAGTGAGCATGTGATGAGCATCATCATGTAAGGCAGTGGTTCCCAACCTGGGGATCTTTGGCGACCCCCTTTGGGGGTCGCCAAAGATCGCAGGGGGAGCGCCAGACCTCAGATGATTTGAGGCCTAATATCATATTTAGAATAAAAAATAAATTAAAAAATGTACATATCATTTTTTTTTTTACATATCATTTTCTTTACATATTGTAACGCAATACATGATTGGCGCTAAAAGCCTTGTCTACATTACAATAAAATATAGAAATTAATTGATTAACTAAAATTAAAATTCAAAAAATTCATCTGATACTCCTCCGATTGGCGCCAACATTGACATTACTGTGTCAGCTTTCATAATAATAACAGTTTGCTGCGCTTGCTAGCTAGCGACCGACTTCATAAGGTGAATATTTTTCGTCTAAAAATGTCTGAAAAACGTAAAGGAGATGACAGCTCATCTGCAATCAAAAAGAAAATGAGGACCTACCTAGAGAGCTATCTTAACTTCGGTTTCATGGAGGGAACGGACAAAACCCGCCCAGATTGTGTGATATGCAGAGAGAAGCTAGCCAACGAAAGCATGAAACCCAGCAAAATGAAGAGACACCAACAGACCATGCACCCAGAAACAGTCGGGCGTGATCGGGACTTTTTCATAAAGAAACAACACCTTGCAAAGGCAAACAAGCCAATGGATATTAGAACAGCATTTGTTAGGGCTGGCAGCGAGGCCTCTTTTGAATGTGCACTTTTAATAGCAAAGGCAAAGAAACCGCACAATATTGGCGAGCAGCTCATTAAGCCAGCTTGCATTAAGATGGTTGAGAAACTGTGCGGCCCGCAGGTGGCGGAGAAGCTAAAAACTGTACCACTGTCAAACAATACGGTGAAAGACAGAATTGACAAGATGGCAAGTAACTGCGAGCTGCAGCTGCTCGAAAAGCTTGGAAAGGGGCCATTTGCCATACAACTTGATGAAACCACAACTGTAGCAGACGAGGCTGTGCTGATCGTTTATGTGCAATATATCGATGGGGAAGATTTGAAGCAGGACATTCTTATGTCAGTCAACCTTACCACTACCACCCGGGGTGAGGACATTTTTACTGCAGTGGATTCTTACCTCTCTCATCCCACAATCTTTCCTATGAGAATTTAGTTGAATGTTGCACAGACGGAGCTGCCTCTATGATGGGGAAAAACAAGGGATTTAACAGTCGCTTGAAAGAAAAGGCCCCACACTGCACAATATTTCACTGTGTGATACATCGCCAGGCCCTGGCCAGCAAGAAACTGTCAGAAGACCTCAGCGAAACACTCTCAACTGTTGTTAAAATAGTAAATTTCATCAAAGGTCGCCCCACCAACAAGCGTCTATTCGCAGACTTGTGCGAGGATGAAGCGCACCAAATCCTCCTCCTGCACACCGAGGTGCACTGGCTCTCACGCGGCCGAGTGCTGGCACGCTTTGTAGAACTGAAGGAAAAAATTGAAGAGTTTCTACAAACTCGTAACCGCGCACTGTCAGAGCAAGTGACTGAGTCATTCTGGATTAAAACAGCATACCTGGCCGACATCTTCGGTCTCTACAATGAAACAAACAAGCGTCTGCAAGGCGTGGGGTCCAACATTCTCCAATGTAAAGAGGCGCTCGATGCATTTGTGCGCAAACTTGAGTACAGGGTCGGGAAAATGGAGAGGGGGGAGCTGCAACAGTTTCCACTACTGCTGAAACAATCCTGAAACGGTGTCTGTACGTCGCGAGTTCATCCGCCATATGAACGCACTGCAAACGGAAATGCAATCACGGTTCGCTGACATAGACGAGTATGTCTCCAAGGAATTGTGGGTTTTAGATCCCTTTATTGCCAAAGTTGAGGATGTGGAATACCTGGATTGCGAAGATGAGCTCACCGACATACAAGCTGACTCGCTGTCAAATAAATACTTCCAGGAAAAAGGATTTTAAAAGTTTGGGATTGTCAAAGGACCAAGCCTCGCTCCAAAGATCACACTGCATGCCACGACCAGGATTATACTTCCATTCAGTACGACATATCTATCAGAAACAGCCTTCAGCACACTTTTTGCCATCAAAACAAAAGCACGCAACACACTGGACGTTCACAACGACTTTAGACTGGCTGTCACTCACATTACACCGGACTTTCCATCCCTGGCTGCGGGCGTGCAAGCTGCAAGCCCAAGGTTCACATTAATGAACCTACTTGAACCTCGTCTTCTCTCTGCTACCTGTTCCATGGCAGACAAGCATTTGATTTACCTGCTTAATATGCCAGTTTTTCATTTTTGTTTTATACAGGCCTATGCAACCATATTACCATTTTTTTATTAGACATAGTCTATTCTTTTGAAGTGTCCTGTTCTTCGACATTTGAAATAATTATGATGCATACTTTTGCAAGTTAGTAGCTAATAAAAGCATACAAAGACAGAAATGTATAATTTTTTTCTTTAATAGAAATGTTTCTTCTGCGCGTAAAGTGTCGATTTCAGTTGGATTATTTGTCACAGTTGCTCCGATCAGATCGGTCTCCTCCATTTTGTAGATTATTTACGATCTTTGAATCCACATAAATACATCGCCAAAATCCGGCTTACTTTGAGCATGTGTTTTAAACAGTTGAATCCCTTTGTGAATTGTTTCCACTTGCGTCGTCCTTTAATTTCTTCATACAGTGGGCATCCAAATGAATTAATCCTGAGTCCAATAATCATCAAAGTCACTCCAATTATAGTGCTCCTTAATTACGCTTTCATCCTCTCTCCCAAATGGAGCTTTTCCCTCTTCAAGCTACCTAATTTCACTCCTTCCACCTTTGAATTCCATGCCGTCACAGTAACCCATCCTATACAATTAACCATTGTTGTTCTCTACCGTCCACCAGGCGCCTTGGGGGACTTCTTGGAGGAGTTAGATAATCTCCTCTCACACATCCCTGAAACTGGCCCTCCCGCTGTACTTCTCGGAGATTTCAACCTCCAGACAGGGAAGATATCTGAACTAACATCTCTGTTAACCACCTTTGCTTTCTCACTGTCTCCATCCCCACCAACTCATAAAGCTGGCAATGTCCTTGATCTCATATTCTCAAGGAACTGCTCTACTTCTAACCTCTCTGTAAACCCGCTCCACACATCCGATCACTTCTTCATTTCATTCTCTCTACCCCTTTCCAAACATAACAACCTAATCTCTTCTAACTCTGCTCCTGTCCGCCGTAACCTCCGTTCCCTCTCCCCCTCTACCTTTGCCTCATCGGTGCTCTCAGCCCTCCCTTCCTCTGACTCATTCCAACTCCTGCCTCCAAACGCTGCTGCAAAAACTCTCCTCTCTACTCTCTCATCCTCTCTGGACTCTCTCTGTCCTCTCACATCGCGGCCGGCTCGTCAGTCCCCTCCTGCTCCCTGGCTAAATGACGCACTGCGTGCTAATAGAACCATCCTTCGGGCAGCAGAGCGGAAATGGTGGAAATCCAAACACCATGACGACCTCCTAACCTATCAGGCTCTCCTCTCCTCTTTCTCTGCTTCCATCTCTCAGGCAAAAAGCACTTTCTTTCAAGATAAGATCCAATCTTCCTATTCCAATCCCAAAAAACTATTTTCTATCTTCTCCACCCTCTTGGACCCTCCCAAAGCACCTCCCCCCTCCTCCCTTCTGTCAAGCGACTTTGTTAACCACTTTGAAAAAAAGGTTGATGATATTCGCTCTTCCTTTTCTGACTCACCTTTACTCACCGCTGGGTCACCAGACCCTCCCTTCACCCACACACTGACCTCCTTCTCCCCTCTCTCTCCAAGTGAGGTTCTTACCCTCGTTACCTCTGCCCGTCCTACCACCTGTTCTCTGGACCCTATCCCCTCAAACCTCCTTCAGACTATCGCTCCTGATATTCTACCATTTCTCACCCATTTCATCAACACTTCTCTAACTTCTGGTCACTTTCCAAACAGTCTCAAGGAGGCAAGAGTAAACCCTCTCCTTAAGAAACCCACTCTCAATCCGTCTGATGTTATTAACTACAGGCCCGTCTCTCTCCTCCCGTTCCTGTCTAAAACACTTGAACGCGCTGTCTTTAAACAACTCTCCTGTTATCTCCATCAGAACAACCTTCTGGATCCGCACCAGTCTGGTTTCAAGGCAGGTCACTCAACAGAAACTGCTCTCCTTGCTGTCTCTGATGAACTGCACACTGCTAAAGCAGCCTCCCTCTCCTCTGTCATCATCCTTCTGGACCTGTCTGCTGCATTCGACACAGTGAACCATCGGATCCTCCTTCGCACTCTCCAAGAACTTGGAGTTTCAGGCACTGCACTTTCCCTCCTCACCTCATACCTCAATGACCGCACCTACAGGGTTACTTGGAGAGGGTCCGAGTCCGACCCTTGTCAATTAACTACAGGGGTCCCTCAGGGCTCGGTTCTTGGTCCCCTCCTCTTCTCCCTGTACACAAACTCGCTCGGGTCTGTCATTAGCCCGCATGGTTTTTCATACCACTGCTACGCTGACGACACCCAACTAATTCTGTCCTTTCCCCGCTCAGAGACCCAGGTCGTCGCACGCATCTCTGCTTGCCTAGCAGACATCTCTCGGTGGATGTCTGCTCATCACCTCAAGCTCAACCTTGACAAGACTGAACTGCTCTTCCTTCCGGGAAAAGATTGTCCCACTCTTGACCTAACAATCAACATCGGCACCTCTGTTGTTTCCCCGACTCAGACTGCAAGGAATCTGGGTGTGGTCCTAGATAACAAATTGTCCTTCACTGCAAACATCGCTGCTACAACCCGCTGCTGCAGATACACGCTTTACAACATCAGGAGGATACGTCCCCAGCTGACCCAGACATCAGCGCAGATTCTGGTCCAGGCTCTCGTCATCTCACGCCTAGACTACTGCAACTCCCTCCTGGCTGGTCTACCTGCATGTGCCATCCGACCTCTGCAGCTCATCCAGAATGCAGCGGCTCGTCTGGTCTTCAACCTTCCCAAATTCTCCCACACCACACCGCTCCTCCGCTCCCTTCACTGGCTTCCAGTAACTGCTAGAATCCACTTCAAGACACTGGTACTTGCGTACCATGCTGTGAATGGATCTGGCCCTTCCTACATCCAGGACATGGTTAAACCGTACACCCCAGCACGTGCACTCCGCTCTGCGTCAGCCAAACAGCTCGCTGCACCCGCACTGCGAGGGGGACCCAAGTTCCCGTCAGCAAAAACACGTGGGTTTGCTATCCTGGCTCCAAAATGGTGGAATGAGCTCCCCATTGAAATCAGGACAGCAGATAGCTTACACATCTTCCGACGCAAACTGAAAACTCATCTCTTTAGACTCCACTTCGAGCGATAGAATTACTAACAAAGCACTTATATACTAATAAAGGGCTGGCTTTCTAAATGCCAGTTGAGTAGCACTTGAAATGTTTGGCTCTATGAAACCTGATGTACTTATATGATTCTGTTTTCTTAAAGGTTGTATCTTCCTGGTTGAATGCACTTATTGTAAGTCGCTTTGGATAAAAGCGTCAGCTAAATGCAATGTAATGTAATGTAATGTAATCCTCCTTTAACGAAATACTTCACATTCATCCAGTTTGTGACAGTAGTTGTAGCATTTTTGAGACTTTTAAACTTGTGTGTGTGTGTGTGTGTGTGTGTGTGTGTGTGTGTGTGTGTGTGTGTGTGTGTGTGTGTGTGTGTGTGTGTGTGTGTGTGTGTGTGTGTGTGTGTGTGTGTGTGTGTGTGTGTGTGTGTGTGTGTGTGTGTGTGTGTGTGTGTGTGTGTGTGTGTGTGTGTGGGGGGGGGGGGGGGGGGGGGGTTGGTAACCGCTGTTACCAGGCACGGCTGTCACTACCCGATCTGCCCCCCTGCCCGATCTGTACTGCGCATGTGCGAGATGGTCCGCCATACTGGACAACTACATACGGCAACTCTAATAGGACACTTCACAAAGTGGCGTTTGGCAAAGCAGAAAAAGAACACAAAAAAACGGGAGAGATTAGTTATTGTTATTACAACGGGACTTCACTATTATTTAACAACTCTTTTTATTGGGTTCTTTTATTTGGGGTTAAGTACATTGTCAGAATAAGTGAGACATGGATTTAACTTCTGTTAGACAGCTATATGCCATACATTTTTGCATACATTCACAGTAAATATTTATTCAGTATGATAGCTGCCAAACAGAAGTTAAATCCATGTCTCACTTATTCTGACAATGTACTTAACCCCAAATAAAAGAACCCAATACAAATAGTTGTTAAATAATAGTGAAGTCACGTTGTAATAACAATAACTCATCTCTCTGTTTTTTTTTGTTTTCTTTTTGTGCTTTGCCAAACGCCACTGTGTCAAGTGTCCTAGTTGGGTTGCCGTACGGAGTTGTCCAGTATGGCAGACCATCTCGCACATGCGCAGTACAGATCGGGCAGGGGGGCAGATCGGCAACAGCAATAATTAAAGTTTCAAAGTTTTGGGGGGTCGCAAATTCCAACAGGAGTCATTTGGGGGGGCCCTGGGTGAAAAAGGTTGGGAACCCCTGATGTAAGGGATAATGTGCAGCGACTTGGTCATTATGGGGAAAAGAACACCGACAGCGGAGGGATCTTGAACGGCATGTCATTTTCCCCATAATGACCAAGTCGCTGCACATTATCCCGCTTATTACATGGCCACATTCTCAACAAAGTAACGATATGACTCCCAATATTAATTGAAATGCTTTTATGGATTTAGATCTTTTTTTTTAATTGATTTAAAAAAAATAGTAGGCTATTATTGATTTAAATTGACATGCATCCGCTAAGAAAAATAGTCCATTGTTACTGTTTGAACTAACGTAGCAACGGCAGGTAATGCTTCGTTAGCGTTTTTGAGGAGCTTTTTGATTACAGATTTTAAAACATCGTTGCTTGCTTTAAAAGTAGCACAACATTTTTTTTGAGAACGTGAACAACTTTTTGGAAGTAATCTCAGCTGCTGCGTCGCAGCATTCAGAGTAATTTGCTCACATTGGGTTCAACGCGTCATGGATGAGAGGAATACTACGAGAGCTGGTCACAGGGATGCGTTCAAATTTAGTCAGTAATTTGAGGAACTGTCGAAATGGCGAACGCAGATAAAGTTGAGCTAGAAAATCCTCCAGCATCATTGAAGTCTCCAGTTTGGGAACATTTTGGTTTCGCAGTTACGTACAAGGATGACGGACAAAGACAGGTGGACCGAACCAAAGCAGTTTGTCGGCATTGTTCAACTAAAATTGGTTACGCGGCTGGCAATACATCAAACTTGCACACTCATTTGAAAAGGCATCACCCGAACGTGAATATCACCGGTACCAAAAGAAAAAAGACTGAAGTGCAAACCCAACTCCCGCTAGCATTTAAGCCTCCACCACTCGCAAAAAGTTCAGACCGAGCCAAAGCTATTACAAACGCCAAATATCCTTATGTTGCCATGTTAGCAAAGCGCTACCTGGCTGTATCTGCTACCTCTGTCCCTAGCAAGAGGGTGTTCTCCACAGCAGGAGACATTGTTAGTGCCACTGCCAGCAGATCTGCCCTTTCGGCAAGCAATGTGGACAAGTTCATTTTTCTTTAAAAAAAACATGAAAATACAATGAAAAGCCAGTCATAATTTCAAACTGGCTGCTTAGATACTAGTACAGTTCAAATACAGATTATTTCAGTTCATCGAAATGCTGCACCTTAATGTTTCTTTTATTATATTTTGTATTTATTTGAGTGAATATTCACAGTTTAATAATGATTAAAACCCCAAAACGAATAGTTTGTTTTGTGAGTAGGCTACTGCATAGGCGGATTTTGCGGGGGGGCAGGGGGGGCATTGCCCCCCCTGGTGGCTGAAATATGTTATATCATTACTAAATCTAAAACTGTTCCAATACGAATATTTTGTATATATAAATATTTTAATAGATGTAATAACATGATTGTTACAATACAAATCTGAATAATATCATGTTTTGTTTGAAATAATTTCATTTTTGAGCAGTCGCATGTTGTGACCATAGACTGTATATATAAAGGGTTGTGACGTGTGTGTGTGTGTGTGTGTGTGACGTGTGAAGTTAAGGACAAAAGTTCCCTCACTTCTTTTTGTATCCAAGTGATTCAGCTATTGAATTAGCAGTAATGGATATTCGGCGATTTTTAAAACGTCCAATTTCGTCTTCAGCTTCAACAACAGAAGAGCCACCGACTGAGCCTAACTTTACCAACCAGCAGCCGTCACAATGTCAAGTGGCAGACACGCAAACGAGCAGCTCTGGATTAGCTAACGTTAGCCCCACAGCGGAGAGCTCTGGATTAGCAGGACCAGCTAACATTAACCCCACAGCAGGGAGACCACCGGCACCGGGGCCGTCAGTGGGTCATGATGATCTTGGGGAAAAGCACAGCTGTCCCAAGCAGCCTACTTTATCCGATTTCCCCTCAAAAATGTTTGGGAAAACGAAACGATCATTTTCCACGTACTATTACAAGAACTATCCCTGGCTGGAATATTCAGTACGAATTGATGCCGTCTTCTGTTTTTCATGCCGCCACTTCCAGACTGACAGCGGTGTGGAGGATTCCTTTAGAAAGGGCCTGAGTGACTGGAAAAAACTAAGCAGCAAACTGGAGAAACATGCACAATCCCAGGCCCATCTGAACTGCATGGTTAAATGGGATAACTATAAAGTGACTGCATCTTCTGGATCTATTGCAGCGAAACTTTCCCGAAGCCACAAAGATTCTGTTGAGAAGAACAGATCTTATTTGTGCAAAATTGTTGATATTGTGAGGCTGTTGTCCAAACTCGGATTGCCTTTTCGTGGGCATCGGGAGGGAAGCGAGTCAGAGTCGCGTGGAAATTTTCTTGAGGTTTGTGGATTTTTCTCCAAGTATGATTCTGCTTTTAAAAACATGCAGTCCAACTATTTCAATGCTACTAGCCCGGATTTCCAGAACGAAGTCATTGACATATGCGCTAACTTAGTTTGTGCAGAAATTGAAGAGAAAGTGCAGGATACTGGATTTTTTTCTATAATTGCAGATGAGGCCAGGTCTTGCAAAACGGAACAATTATCAGTATGTATCAGATATGCAGAGCAGCTTGAAATCAAGGAGCGTTTTTTGTGTTTTATTGATTGCTCAGCATCTCGCAACGCGGCTGGGATTGTGGAAGCAATAAACAAAGGACTTGAGATGTGTGGACTGAAACATATCCCAGTTGTTGCCCAGAGTTACGATGGTGCCTCCGTCATGTCTGGTCACGTTTCTGGTGTGCAGCAGCGCATCAAAGAGACCCACCCATACGCAGTGTACGTGCACTGCATGGCACACAAACTAAATCTGGTGCTTATGGAGTGTTGTGCTGTCAACCGCAGCGTGAAAACATTCCTGAACGTCATTGACAAACTCTACTCTGTATTTGCAGAGCCGTCAAACCATCATCGATTAATTGAAATGCAGAAATCACTGAATCTGAAACAAACTGAAATAATACAGCCAAGTGAGACAAGATGGGCGTACAAGTGGCGATCTGTGAATTCCGTTAAAACTCACTACTCTGCAATTATAGGGTGCCTGAGAGAAATGAGTGACGAGGGAGACAAGTGGTCTGTGGAGGCCAGTGGCCTTTATGCCCACATGACCAGAATGTCTTTCATTACATGTGTTATTGTATTGGAAGACATACTGCGTGTGATTCATGTTACGCACAAGGCCCTACAGTCCTCCAGCTGCACACTCTCCGAAGCTGCAGCGCTTACCGACAACCTGAAGGCGCACTTCAAATCTCAGAGACAAGCAGATACGTGGAGCAATATGTGGGGATCAGTGAAACAGTTCTGCCGGGACAACAACGTGCCAGTACCTGGGGATGCAGATGTTGAGTGTCAGACTCCGGGTCCCCTTGCACCCAAAAGAAAACGGGTTACAAAACCCCCGACCTCCCTCGACAGTTTCCTGGTTACAACTACTTTGGGCCAAAGAGAAACTGATGAAAGTGGCGCACAAATGTCACAGAGTGATACAGCTGGATATCAGCAGCACCTCTATCTCCCTGTGCTGGACACCCTCATCAACGAACTAGACAGACGATTCACGGGAGAGTCCATAGAGCTGGCACGAGCATGTGGAGCAGTGTTTAAATGTCAGAAAAAAGGAATTGAACCTCTCGTACAAAAATACGCACAGCTGCTCAAAATTCACCCTCTCCTTCTTGGAGCAGAGATGGACCTTGTTAAAGCCTCTGCTGTCGCACCTGTTGCACTTGAGAATCTCCGAAAGACTGTTAAAAAGGAGAGCTATCCAAATCTATACAAGATGCTCCAGTTGGCACTGACTCTACCTATCGGATCTGCCACCTCTGAGAGAAGTTTTTCTGCAATGAGGAGAATTCGGAACTGGCTGCGGTCAACGATGGGAGGAACAAGATTTTCCTCACTTGCGGTTCTTCACATTGAGGACGACATAACCGCACAGCTGTCACCTGAGGGGATAGTGGACGTATATGCGGAACGTAAAAAACGGCGTCTACTTCTGAACTAAGGTAGGACACCAAGGGATATAGTAGTTATCAAATAAGTATAAGATATGCACAGTTTTGATACGTTTTTTACAGTTATGTAATGCACTGTTGTTGGGGGAAGTGACCGCCCCTTCCATATGAGTGTGTGTGTACGGCGGGTATGAGGCGTGCATGACGGGACGAGTTGTGTTCGTATGTGGAAAAGTCATACTCAGTGCGGTGAGCACGAAATAGTTGGGACTGTGTACTGAGTGACGTCAGTAAAAAAGGTTTGCCCCCCCAAGCGCAAATGTCAAACTCCGCCTATGGGCTACTGGTACAGTAAAGTTCAAATACAGAATATTTCAGTTCATCGAAATGCTGCACCTTAATGTTTATGTTATCATATTTTGTATTTATTTGAGTGAATCCATTATTCACAGTTTAATAATAATTTTTAAAAAAATTATGTTTTGTGATAATTTGTTCTGCTGTACCGAAAACGTACCGAACCGTGACCTAAAAACCGAGGTACGTAGGCCTACCGAACCGAAATGTTTGTGAGCCGTTACACCCCTACTGAATATGTGTCGCCGTTTGATTTCTATGTCTGGACCGCTGTGTAAAAAGGAGGGTTTCTGCCCCGTTACTTCTCCACTGTTTTCTTGTCGCTCTTGTCTTGTCAGTTAGAAAAGCAAACTGCATGCAGTTTACTTTTCGGCCAAACTGTACACAGTTAAATCGACCGGACTTCTTTGTGCAGATGTGAGCGTCCTTAAAGAGCAACTTGCAGGTTAGAGAAACCAGTGAATAAATGTGTAGGAAAATGATGAATACACTAGATTTTTTTTTAAATATACAGAAATATACACTACAGTGACATCTGGCGTCGTTTTTGTAAGACATTTTTTCTTCCGCATAAAAAAAGCCTCCGCACGTGACCTCCCGCATGTGACTTAAAGGCCCTGTGAAGTGTGCACCTGTGCATGATCTGTTATGCTAATACGTATAGTAATGACCAAAATTGTCCATTGGAACCCATATCAAAAAATGTTGGAATAGCAACAAATTTGACGAGTTTTGAATTTTCCGGGGAAATCTGCAGTCGACCTTCGCCTTCGTGGGCGTGGCTTGCGATCTACTGCGTGACGTCACGAGATGGACGCCGCCGCACTGTTTACATTCACCACCGTTCGTTTTTTCTCTTTTTCAAAGTCGAATTTCTCAACGTTTTTGAGCTAGTATTTTCCTGGAAAGTGTGTCGGAGTCGACTGGAAGTGATTGCCAATCGAGAAAACCTGACAATGGAGGCGACAGTGAAGAAAGAGGGATGAAAAACACAGGGGAAACGATGCATTGCCGCTGGCTGTAGTAATGTCAAGTCTGCCGAAGTGGCGATGTTTCTGTTCCCAAAAGATGAAGGTGAGCCTGGCTGGTGTCATTGTTTCGTAGATTATTTGATTGATCATGATAAATAAAGGCCAGTGGTCGATTCGAGAGAGAGAGAAAGAGAGACTGACAGAGTTACAGGGTTGTTGTTAGCATCTGGTGCTAGCTCGGAGCTAACGGAGATTAGCTGTTTCAACAATAAGGAGAGGGAGAGTGCTCTCCTGTGGGACTGAGAGAGATAACGTCAGCTCAGGGAGGTAAACTGTAGCCTAAGTTATCTCAGTGGGTTTGGTCATCTATGTAAACAAATATTTCCATATATGTAATATTAGTTGTATAAAATAGGTTAAGAAATCCTTCCAATGTTTTTTGATTATTGAAATATATGTTTCATATGAGTGTTGAGAGCTGTATCCATAAATCTCTTAATGTTGCCCTCAAAGTGCACCAGATTGATCACTTTCCTCATCTATCCTGTCCGAAAAGCTGTCCAAATCAATCATTTCTCTCACACTAGTATCACTTTCCAGAGTCTCCGCCATGTTTACAATCGCAACTGGGTACATCTTGTGACGTCACAGCCACTATCGTCTGCAACTTCCGTTAGGCTCAGACGGCAAAATTAATAATTCATTAATTCATTAATTATGAATTATTAAAAATTATTTTAGCCATGAACAGGCACAATGATATGTAAGGAATGAAACTGCCATTTCATTTTGGTGCAAAAACATGCACTTCACTGGGCCTTTAACATGGGGGAGAGCGGCCGGTCTAACGTATGAATAAACATGGATCACAATGCTAGTTTTGACACAGAAGAGCAGAGGCGCGGGAAGGTATTTTGAGTGGGGGTGCTGAGATGCTGGACTCCAGTGAACACTATTACGGGACTATTAGAGCACGCACAAAAAAACTCCCCACACGCAAACACACAGTAAACCCGCGACTGTTACAATGAAGGCTCGATAATCAGCTCACGGCATATAGGCCGCTCCCCACTTTACGAGTGGGGAGCGGACCTCACCTCCTCTAGGGGGGTCCGGGGGGATGCTCCCCAGGGAAGATTTTTTTTAAATATTGAAGTTAAAAGCATCAATCTGCTGCACTTTGAGAGCAACATTAAGAGATCTATGGATACATCGCTCAACACCCAGATGAAACACAACTGTAAGCAGATGTTCTTTTTCTTTATGGATATTTTACAAATCACTGTATTCTTGTTTTACTGCCATATAGTATTTCATAACTGTTTTTCCTTTATTCTCTTATTTTTTTTATAACTATAATGATCATATGAAGGTGTGCCGCGGAAATAATCTTTTGAATAATTTTTGACCAAACCGTTTGAGACCCACTGAGATAACTTAGACTAAAGTTAACTATCGAAACACTCAGAGAGTCCTTTAGCTCACCTGAGCCTCTCAGTCTGAGAGGAGAGCTCTCCTCCAGCTTGTTGTGGAACAAACAGCTCCGTATGTCCGTTAGTGCAGCTAGCTAACCAGATGCTAACAACACGGTCCCTGCTGCTGGCACCGGTCCCTCTCTCTCCCCCCCTCTCTCACACACAGTAAATGCGCTATTTCCGCACACACACAGAGCCGCGAGCTTGAATGACACAAGCACACTTTTATTTCCATGAAACTCTCTGATTGGTCTGGTGTCTTGCCTCTGTTGCATTCACTGAACACGGGAAATTACAGTCCTGCCGTCCTTTCTCGTGTCTTGATGAGGTTCACGTAAAGCACGGTTAATGTATTATATTATTGAGGTAGAATTGTCCGGGGCTACAGAAAAAACATTCGGGGCAGGCCAAAATATTATTTTACCAACAATGTGGAATTTATTGGCTACATATTACACAGATTATGCACAGCGGGAGCAGCAATAACCGTCAAATAATAATTCAGACAGGGGAGCTCCGCACCCCCTGCCTGCCGCTAGGGGGTGCTGCAGCGCCCTCAGCACCCCCCTTCCCGCGCCCATGCAGAAGAGGTTGAAAATATATATATTCGAATGCATATGATTATAATTATGAGCCTGCTAGGCGTCCAAGAGACCAGGAGCAGCCAAGGATTAGAAAAAAGAACGGCCATCGGAGAGAAATGGAGCTTTGGTGTGAGGAGAACCAGTGGAGAACAGAGCAGCTGTCTCGGTGAGTGACCGGCGTTAGCTACAGTTAATGTTAGCTAACGTCAGTCACATCACAACATTGTAAAGTTAGCAATCATATATCAGGCTATAACTAAAGTAGTATTGATAATATAGTAACGTTACTGGCAGCACTGTTGATACTGATCCATAACAGAAACTAATGCGCAAGTATCAGCCGTATCTCGCATTACCTAATGCAACTCCACACTACGTCTTACGATGCTGTGTACCGGAGGAGAGACGCGAGATAAGGCTGATACTTGACGATCTGGCGGAGAAAGGTTGTGGAGCCTCCGTTGATATGCCGTTGTAAATGGCTTGATGGAAAGCAGGTGTGTAGTCAGTGAGGGTGCCTACCTGATTGCAGCAGGTGAGTGGAGGTTGAGCCGGGAGCCAGGAGTGACAGCCACCACGCCCACAAACAACACAGACAGGGGGAAACAAACAAACACAAAGGAGACGGCTGGAGGAGTACAGCCACCACAGCGTTACCTAATGCAACTCCACACTACGTCTTACGGTGCTGTGTACCCGAGGGGAGAGAGAGAGAGAGGAACGAAGGGAGGGAGAGAGATGTAATATGGTTTCCTGATAAACGTTTTGTTTGAGAAGCTTCAGCTGTGGAGAGTATGTGCTGCAGGGAGGTGGATGCACAACGCACCCACGAACGAAAGCTAGCTCCGGTCCTTTTCCCGTGAGGGAAACTGTGGACTCGATGTCCTGACAGGCTGGAGTTTGTGCAACCTGCAATACTGGTTTGAGTATAGGTATATGTATATGTATATATGTATATATATATATGTGTATATATATATATATATATGTGTATATATATATATATATATGTCTATATATATATGTCTATATATGTTTAGCACATTGTTTTGCGTGTGGATGGTTCTTCATCACATGGCATGATCATATTTTATTACATAAAGGTAAACTAAACAGTCTGAATGAAGTGTGTTCAGGGCTGAGGAGACGCTGGACAGATTGCTACACTGGAGGGAAGTTTACAACACATTCTAAAATTCTTCCACGATCGACAACCAAATGAACATCCACTTGTTAGAAAGTCACCAAAAGGAGAGAACATGTTTGATGGTGTGTAGAGGATGTGTACATGATCTCTTATAAAATGCAGAGCACATCATTTTATTTTTTTTCAAGTGTTCAGGAGCAGAGAAAGAGTGTAACATGTCTGTAGTTCAGATTTGAATAAACATTGTGCATCTTTCTGAAGCTTCACATTTCAAAATCATCCAGTGACCTTCATGTTTCAGTGGCTGAAGCCTTGGCAGTTGAACACACTCCTGCTGCTCACACCGTGGAAACTCAGTCCATCAGCACGCTGTCCATCTCTGCTCACAGGGGACCAGTTCACCGCTGGCTGGTACCCAGTGTTTATTTTTACACATAGACATTAACAGTTCAGGCAGTTTATGAGTGCAACAATTATCATTTTCATTCCACGTAAGGCAAATTATTGTAGGTTTTTAAAGCAAAGCGGCAGAGTATAATTTATATACAATTCATTATCAAAATATTGCTGCATCTGTTGAATAAAAATATTCTCAGTTGACTCGCTCCATAGAAAAGTGGAGAACGTCCTATGAAAGGATGGAGAGGAAACATCCTTTCCTCTCATTGGTCAGCTTGCAGGCAGGAATCCTCTGATTGGTTGTCGTCCTCATGCTGAGAAAGCTGGCTCTCCTGCACCTGCAGCTCCTCTGCGCTCACCATAGACGGACTGATGGCGGCGTACCTCGTCCCGTGAAACTGACGTAAGTGGATCTGTGCAAACAAACAAGCAGCGTCATACAAAATAAACTAAAGACAAATCAATCAAAACCAAACGGCACAGCAGACAACCACTGTGTCTGCAGGTACGCGTGTGTGGTTGTAAATGTTGGATGTAACCCTATGACTCCTATGATTGGATCACCACCATCCGATCATGCGACCAAAAATATCAGTCAGTCCACCTGAGGACTGCACACCACCAGTTCCACCACTTCTTAGATTATTACTAGATTCTGTTAGGTCAATTTGAACTTTCAGCTGTCTGCTATTTATCTATAGCAGACCATTGCTAAGGACGCTTGAGCTGGAGGACAGAGAAACCAAGAGAAGACAGACAGGAAGTAACACTGAAGGGAACAGCAGAAAGGAGACAGACAGGAAGTAAACACTAATAGGAACACGGTATGGGCTCGGCGGTGTTTAAAGACTGGTTAATGGAAAATAAACTGAACAGACTTGGACAGTTAAAGAAAAACTTGATCAGTGCTGCCCTCATTTTAAGTCACGTTGCTGTCGCCGCAGTTTAACCGTTGATGCACAATGGACTATTTTGTCTTAGGGGAAGCAATATGATCATGTTTAAATCAATGAGTTGTGTGAAATTACTGATTTATTTATTAAGTAGCTGTGTAGTAAGCAGGCTAATGTGCAGCGAGTTGATCATTATAGTGTAAAGAACCCTGCAGTGGATGGCAGAGCAGTGGATGACGGAGGATTACAGAGCAGAGCGTACCTGTATGTAGAGGTTGACCTCGGCGCTCCTGCACAGGTAGGGGAAGTTCCCTCCTGTTTTCAGGTGAGCTCTCCTCGCATTAGGGTACAGTTTATACATCTCCTCCTTGGCCTCCAGTGACAGAGCGCTCTGATCAAACACCTCGACATTCAGAGACACGCTTTTAGGTTATTGCAGTAGAAATATGCACGAATGGACAGTGTAAGAGTGAGACACGCTCAAAACTTACATCTATGATGGTCACAGCGACCTCTTTTATTTTGTGCGGCTCCACATAAGAGTTCTGACAGTTGAGTGTTAGCCGCGATGCTAACTCACTTTGGTTCAGACTCTCCAACTAGAGCACACACACACACACAACACAGGGAGGCAGAGGGAAACACAGAGACGTTACACACTTCACAGGGACACAATGGTCGCCGTGCACACTGTTGTCACGTGACGAGGATTAACCAATCACAGCCGGCAGATATCTTTCCTTTATTCCCTGAATATCAGCCTTTGCTGAATATAAATAATTTGAACCTTTCAGTGCAGGGCTATCCTTACCCCTAAACATCTGCTCAGTTGTTCACCAAAACATTTTATGAGTGCAGCTAAAATGTCACATGATCTTTAAACAGGTTTCAAGTAATGTAGAGATGAGACAAAGAGCCCTTTCTAGGGAAAACACAGCTGTACTATGGGCTATATTTTAATACACACACAAAAAGGCCAGATCAGCTGGTCTGGTTAGCTGGTTATGGTTGCTGGGAGAAATGTGTTGCATCATGTGTATGTCCCCTCTCACAGTCTACACCAGAGATGGGCAACTGGCGGCACGCGGCCACCACCCTCACTTTGTGTGGCACGCGAGTCAATTTACAAAAATATATTGGTTTCACAGTTGTAAACAAGCAAATCATTTGAACCTTGTAATTCATAATATTCACCGCTAGAAGGCGCTCCCCCCAAATTCAGGGGGCATGCAGCCAATTGTAGATTGTCTTCTTCTGTTTACCTCGCGGCCTTCCTCTTCTGGGAGGAAAAGAAACACGAGCGCCCAAAAAAGAAAACTGGACCAAGAAAACTGTGTCTTTCAACCAAAATGGCAAACAGATTATCTGTTTACAGGATTCAAAGGCAAACTTATGTGTTTGGTGTGTCTTGAAACTAAATCGGCAATGAAGGATTACAATTTAAGTCGCCACTACAACAGCACCCACAAAGACAAATATGACAAGTAGGGCCGTCGTCAATGACCTAAAAAGGGAAAATATGCCGGCAGCAGACTTTTTTTTACCAGAGCCACGATTACACAGGAATCGTCTCTCAGGGCTTCTTATGCCATTTCCTTTGAGCTTGCTAAAGCTAAGAAGCCCCTGTCGGACGGCGAAATGGTGAAGAGGTGAAGAGGTGTGCAGTCCAGATGGCTAAAGCATTCGGAGATGACAACATGGCTACTAAAGGTTGAAACCGTCAATTTGTCCCGTCGGACAGTGACTCGAATAATATTTGACATACAAAATCATGTTGAACAAAAAGGTAAAACAAGTCATGCATGACTGTGCATACGTTAATAAAGCTAAATCCAATTTCATTTTGATATTGCAGGAGGCTCTGTGTGCCAAATCAATGAACTTCAGCCATGTCATGGATTTAGTTACCAAGACTACTAATCTCATTCGAGGAGGGAACCGGTCTCTCAATCAAGTTTATAGCCTTTTTGGATGAAGTGAAGGCCGCGTACGGTGATTTACAGAACAGGGGGAAGACCAAGATGCAGCAGTGCAAATGTCTTCCACTGTCATTCCTCCGTGCAAAGCCGTATAGGTTGAAATTCCTCTGGTGATGTGCGCTTTGATGTTCTCCGGGGGATCCACCCCAGAGGAGACATACGCCTGTGACACAGCCTCACACAGCCAGTGTGACAGGCGCTGTGCAGATAGAGGCTGCCCTATTGAGCGCTCTCTGTAATGCACAAACTGGGAACTGGGTAAAGCAGCTGTGCGTGCAATATAGCATGACAGCGCGCGCACGGGACAGAGGAGATGAGATGTGGCTTCTTCCTCTGATGTGTGAGGAGGAGGAAAGAAGCCATCCAAGGTGATCACTCTTGACCTAAAAGAGCTTGTGATGACCTTTGGCATAAAAGCCGGGTTAGGGCGCAAAACAGCTGAGCTGCCATCTCCTTGGATCCGGAGACATGACGGAGCCACAAAGAGAGCAGACAAATCATTCACCCTTTTAGCTGATGTCAGAGCCAAGAGCAGAGCTACTTTGGCTGACAAAAACTTCAGGGGAACCTGCTCTAAAGGTTCAAATGGAGCTTTACTCAGTGCGCGTAACACTAAAGCCAAAACCAATTGAGGCGCCAAAGCGCGTGACACAGGTCTGAGTCTGGCAGCAGCATATGTTTTGATCGTGCTATAAGCCAAATTCCTGTCCAGCAACAGCTGGAGGAACGACAGCACGAGAGGCAGGGGGCACGTAACGGGGTCCAGGCTTTTCCCTACACACCAAACGGAACATTGTCCACTTGGCTGTGTAGGATGCTCTGGTGTGTTCAGCAGCTGCGCTGATCGTACACCTCCCTGGCGATTTATGTAGACCGCCGCTGCTTTGTTGTCTGTTCGAATCAACACATGTTGATTGTACAGCAACGGGGCAAAGTGTTGGATTACTTTCCATACGGAGAGTAATTCCAGCACGTTTATATGGAGAGACATGTGAGCCGGCCACTGTCCCCCCCACTGCTTGCGACATGCACGTTCCTCTGCTTAGGGGCACCCCCACTGACAGGACGTGGAGATTTTTCCAGTAGGTTAAATCCAAACCCACGGCCGGAGGAATGTACACCATGCGTCTCCTCTGACGCACGGGTTCGATACGCAGGCGAATAAACCACCTTTGGAGTCACCTAAAACTGTGAAGGAGACCCAGGGGAATCTCCACGTGACCAGCTGATATCATGTCCAACAGCTGCATCACGGAAGGGCTGTCACCGCCCCGCGGGGTGTGTCGCGCCGGAGGAGAGCTGTCAGAGCTGCCTAAAAACCAATAGGTTTTAAAGACAGCCGACACACCGTGAGCTCCGGTCGTAACTCTTGTCGGGTTGACACCGGGCCACCGCCCTGTCTCCCCTGTCTGGAGGAGAGGGAGGATGGGGCCAGGGGAACCACCAGGAATGTTTGCTTTCTAGTAAACAGCTCTGAAAAGAGCTTGTGCCTGTACAGTGCTTCTGCAACGGAGTGCTGAAGAAAAGTGGGAGCAGATTGTAGGGAATACTTCTTATTTATACGGAAGTGAGTCCGTAGGGGGGGCCCACGTCATAGGTGGGCGTGGATTAAATCTGTCAGTGCTGCACACGTGCAGTGGGATTACCCAATAGCGATAGTCTTAGAGGGCGAAGCCTTATATGATATAGAACTTCTCTACAATGAAGCACATCAAGTGAAGGGAGAGAAACAGACTGACACTGTTCAATATCATGCAAATCAGATGTACAAATGTTGATATTGACATTCAGTCTATTGTGCAGCAGCAGGAGAGGCCAAACATATCTCATTAAGATGTACAGCTTACTGATCCAGCTGTGGGTGAAGGTCAGAAAAATGCATATGTTCACGGTTTTATGTAATGTAATGTGAGGGAAGAGTAGAAACACAATACAAAGATGAATATTAGTTGTTAAACTCAGTGTTGGTGTTTGGTACAATAAACGTTTATTGCCAGTATATATCTAGTTCTCTTCATTAAATTAGCTATTCAAATGTTGTGGATATAGTATCCTGCCGATGGAAGTGCATGGTCACAAAGTGGTAGTGAGGAAAAAAATGTTTTGGCCCTCACTATCCTCAAAGTTGCCCATCCCTGGTCTACACACATACATGTCCTCTTACCCTGTCCACCATGAAGTCAATTGCATCTGCCATTTTGGGGTCCACAGGTCCTTTAGCAAAGTTCCCCAGAACAATCTTCTTCAACATGAACGCTGGCATCAACCAGAAACTGGAGGGACATGCAGACATTAATATGAATGAACTTAAACACGGAGAGGTAGGTGTGTGATGGAATCTTTAACGCACCTGTTTGCTGTCCACATCTGGTTAAAGATGGAGGTGTCACTGAATGAATTACACAGGATGAGAGAGTGCACTCTGGGAGACTTGTGTGTGCACTCTGCAAACTTCTGAGCCAAGAACCCCCCCAGGGACGCTCCGAACAGATGGACCTGCAGAGTCAGGGGACACACCATCATTAGATAAGAGGGGTGACTAACCTGCGTTATTTACAGTCCTATAGAGAGCTACAAGAATGAGTCCCAAAACTGGGAAATGAGTCAGCATTTTAGCTGGTTAACATTTTTTTGATGGTGAATGTCTAAAGCCTTTATGTTTCTTGTTAAAAGCGGTTGCTATCAAATGTCTAAATAAGACTACTAAAGTTCATCATACTGAACTTTAGCCTCCTTGTGAAGTCACGTGACCTTGCTGTAGTTCCTTTATAGCCTTACGTTAGCTTTTTACTTCAGAAATCATAAAGTGGTGTTAATATGTGGAGATTATCCTGCTGAACTCAACTTGTAAGTATCATAAACATGTGTTTGACACAGAGATTATGTACAGCAACTATCCAAAATCACATGGAAAAATCCTGTTGCCAATGGTTTGTATTGGCTTGTAAGCAGCGGGCAAACAAAGAACCCCTCTGAGCAGTGTGGCCCCCCTGACTTTTTATATGTCAGGATTTAAAGTCCACTTTCAGTGTGTCCCTTCTGCTGTTCTGGTGTGAGTGTGTCTGTTTCTTTATCTGTGCTAGATCACACACACATTAACAATCATGGGTAAAGAAAATAATAATGCTCAGCTCTGAACGAAAACAAAGACTTACTTTATCTAACTGCAGGTGATCGAGAAGCTTCCGGAAGCCGTCACAGAACTCCATGAGATCCCAGTACACAGGATACTGCAGCTGGAAGCACACACACAACATATCAACACCAGACATTTACACACATCTATCCAGGACAATATGCTAACTAATAATTCAAATAATCAATGCGTTTATAGAGTGGTGCAGTGATGATGTGTAGGCGAAACCGGAAAGTTAGCATCACTAGGGCTCCATCAACAAAAAGCAATGGGATTTTCAATCTGAGTTTGGATTATTGCAGAAAATAAGAGCTTTGGCAAAAATCACCACCGCTAAACTAAAGGCGGATTATGTTCACTGTAATGACCTTTAGTAGTCTCATTTAGACACTACATTTCAGAGATTTGACAGTGGGGTACTATCTGACAAATGTTATGTTGAAGAACAACATGTAAAGATATTTAAAGCTTGTGTTAACCACAGATATTTGTTCAGGCATCTAACCAAACACACCTTCAAAAAAACATTCCTAAAACAAGGGAATCAGAAGTGAAATAATGCTGACTAATTTCCAGGTTTGACAACTCGTTGCTGCACTGCTCTAATAACACAAAATGTATCAACTATTTTGATCTTCAGAATTGTTGCCATTTATGCCCCATTAAGCTCTGAGAAACTTAAGATAGACAATCCTCATAAAATGTATGGACAAGACAACAATTCGGAGATGAATGGAGACTAATCCAGAAGGAAAATAAGCATACGTTTTATGAAGCTGTATAATTGGAAGCTAATTTTTGAGTGGCGCTCACCGAGATGACCCTGTAGCCCCACCCTGTCAGAGCCAGCACCTGCTGGAAGAACACCTCAGCTGTCCCACTGACGGGGGGCAGCAGGATGATGGGACACCTGATGCTCTTGGGGCCGGCGTCATACAGCGACCACACCTTACTGTCATCATCATCCACAATGATCTGGTGGTAATACAAACACAAGGTGAGGAAAACAGATACTAATTTATGAAAACTAAACAAACTCTTTACTTCATGGTTAAAAAATAAACGTGACAAAGACTAATTTTCACCCACTGGCCTTATGACTCGATTAACAATACTGAACATATTCAGACTGTACCTGATGCAAAACAATATAAAGAGGAACTGGGGAGGCCTGGCTGCAACATGATCAACAAACTTGATCAACAAGCATGATCAACAAAAACAGCTATATCATGTCCTGAAATACCTGCATTTGTTTGTTTTGTGATATCTCAGATACTTTGACCTGACTGGGCTCTAAAGTCATCACAGAGAATAAACACTGAGAATGTTGTGATGAAGCCATGATGCCAGAATAGCCTGCACTGTGTCACAGTCAGCATGTGAGGATGACTGATGAACATGTGGGACAGAGACGTCTCTGGGTCGTCTGCAGTGTCAGTCTGTAACACTGAGCCATGTGTAGTGAGGAGGGGCTCATGTGACACTACCTTATTTTGCAATATGGGGTCATGTGAAAATCTGAATGTCAGGAATAAACAGGAAGAGCAGAGACGACAGGCACAACAGAGTGTGATCCATGAGTTCAATAAAAATAGTTTTCAACACTTTAAATGATCCCTTTCTCTCCCCTCAGGCAGGCGCTAAGAAGGAGGAAGTGAGGACAGAACGTCCGTTTAGTCTTCTATAGGCAGAGCAGCTCCGTTTAGAGGATTTGTACTTTTGCACAGAAAGTCAGGTGTTATTCTTGGGATTAATTATTGGTATTTCTCAAGAATTTCCACCAAAACGTGCTCCCCTTTCCAAGGAAAGTACATAAAGGATCTTGGAGCCCAGCAATAGCAGGCTGAAGCCTATTCTATTTCTCATCAGAAATGTAGTTATTGTGCTGGGGTTCCAATTGGATCAACTTCTTATTCTTCCAATGTATGTTATATGAGATTATCCTGTTTCTAAATATATATATATATATATATATATATATATATATATATATATATGGGAGGGTTCAGAACACACACATACCTAAGAACTGATGAGTGAGAAAAAGTAATTGTTCATAGTCGATATAAGTAATGATATGATGTGTTTATTATCTCACATTATTTTTCTTATTAAATGTTTATACCGGTAGCCATGTTTTTAAAGAACCACCACTTTATAATGTTGTTAATCCTTCACAGCTCCGCAGGACAAATGCTATGGAGGTAAAATGTCAAGTTGGTCCGGTTTAAGCTCTGTTTGCACTACTTACTGTCAGTCAGATGGTGCAACACTGAACTCAACTCTCCTGGGACCGACACACAGTGTAATCAGGCACACATGCAAATGTCATCTTTCTGCAGGACAATGAGGACCAGCTCTGAGCAAACACATGTTTGATAAGTAGCTCAGCTTGTTATCACAGAGAGATCCCTAGCATAACACATCATGCCTAGTTTCATTCGAAATACTACATACTGTTTGATTTCTGTTTCTGTCCATATGTCTATGCATCATGTCACTGTGTGCCTCTTTCCTGTACTAAGCACTGGGCCAGTGATTATGGACCACCATCACACAACATCAGGTACTTACTCTTTTCAGGGGCACTGTGCTTCTGAACCAGTTATAGTCAGGGGACACTTTAATCTCCTCCATCTGAGGACACATTCAGAGACAAACACTCAGGAATTATAAACAGCTAACTTAAAACCTCAACATCTATTCAACACCAACACCTGACTGTTATATTAGCTTAACAGCTAACTGTTAGTGTTAAGGATGAAGCACTCGTTACGGTGATAGTTCAATGACCGGATATAACGTTATTGCCTGTGTCTAAATAGGATTTTTGGATTGATTACCGTTTTCGTTTTGGTTGGTAATCACCGTGTCCCAGGAATGTTATCCATATCTAGGTAGCATTTTTTCCAGTGCTCGAGTCGCTCGCTAGTCATATGACTCCGCTTTCATACACTTCCGCAAAGCCTCTGCCACCGCCTACCATGAGATGAAGCCGCCTACCGACAACACAAGACGACCTGTCAGTCTGCCACTGCCTGGCGTGCCTGCCTGCCTGCCTGCTCATATGACTCCGCTTTCCCAGGCTAACGTCCAGAGACGTTTTAGAGCATTCAGAACACAGAGGCGTTACCCAGTTAGCCCATCTGGCCACAGTGTTGACAGGAACTAGCGTTTTGTAGCAGACCCCACTCACGTCTTGTTCATGGTGTATGAAAGCCCATGTGAGGCTATAGGCCTATGTTGTTTGATTTAAAAGGTATACAATTTCCCTTTGCACCCTAACAAACTATTTTACAAAGGAAAGCTGATTAAACAGTTTAAAATGTAATTATTTCTAAAAGGTGCAAGTCATAACGTTTAGCCACTAGATGGCGCACTCCCCTTCCTCTTCCATTGCGCCTCATGTGTCACTTAGGACTAGCTTTGTAGCATTTGTTCTGTTATCATCTTATACCCTTAGTTCTTTTGTCCTTTTAAAAGCAGCTTCTACTGGTTTCTTATTTTACGTCAAAACCCAGCTGTTGCCAGTATACAGCTGTTATAGAATCTTAGCTTTACAGCACATCTAGCCATACACATTGTAAACATTCTATTCTGTCTTAGTTTTCTGCCTCCTTGCCAGTATACAGCTGGTATAGAATCTTAGCTTAAGGTTACTGGGAAAGGAAAACAAGTGGCCACCTCAAGATTGATTCTCAGCCCCAAACTATTTCAACTGATTCCAATGAGAATCACAAACCGCCATAATAAGCACTTTTCTGAGAAAAAAATCAACCGTTGTGAACAAGGATCACAAATTAAACAGCAAGTATAAAAGTTGAAGGGTCATGTTTAAGGTAGAAACGTAAATAGCTTTGTGTCTATGTTGTCTATCTAGGTTTATGTGATTGAAATAGGCCCCACTGGACTTCTTGGAAAGCATGAATAAATTATCCTTTGGAAATAAAGTCAATTGAATGTATTCAAGCAATGGTTATAATTATGTGCTGTAGTATGTTTTTTTTTAATGTTTTGGCGTAGTTGTAGTAGTTGTAGAACATCAACATTACATGTATTCTTAAGTAATTGTGAGTCGTTGTTACTGCGGTCAAGCCAGCCGTCTTTCACTTTTGCGTGGTCAAACCAGCCGCCCCTGTATTTTGAGTGCGCGATTAGTTACAGGTTTACGGTAATGCATTAAAACAACCCTGGGAAGCTGTTGTAATTGACTGAAGTGACTTTCGAATACATTTTCGAATACATAAGTACATACATACATAAGTAGTTTATGAAACTGCCAGTTTTGTACTTAGTACTTCTTAGAGTACTTGCAAACATAATATGAAGTACTTTTACTGTGTACTTTTCAGTAATTTGAGTTTCAAAGTCCCCCCCAGAGAACAAGAATGAGCATTTTTGTCTAACTTTGGTGTGGGATAAAAAGCATTTCTTCCATAAGTAGTTTATGAAACTGCCAGTTTTGTACTTAGTACTTCTTAGAGTACTTGCAAACATAATATGAAGTACTTTTACTGTGTACTTTTTCAGTAATTTGAGTTTCAAAGCCCCCCCCCAGAGAACAAGAATGAGCATTTTTGTCTAACTTTGGTGTGGGATAAAAAGCATTTCTTCCATAAGTAGTTTATGAAACTGCCAGTTTTGTACTTAGTACTTCTTAGACTACTTGCACAAATAATTTGAAGTACTTTTACTGTGTACTTTTCAGTAATTTGAGTTTCAAAGTCCCCCCCAGAGAACAAGAATGAGCATTTTTGTCTAACTTTGGTGTGGGATAAAAAGCATTTCTTCCATAAGTAGTTTATGAAACTGCCAGTTTTGTACTTAGTACTTCTTAGACTACTTGCAAACATAATATGAAGTACTTTTACTGTGTACTTTTCAGTAATTTGAGTTTCAAAGTCCCCCCCAGAGAACAAGAATGAGCATTTTTGTCTAACTTTGGTGTGGGATAAAAAGCATTTCTTCCATAAGTAGTTTATGAAACTGCCAGTTTTGTACTTAGTACTTCTTAGACTACTTGCACAAATAATTTGAAGTACTTTTACTGTGTACTTTTCAGTAATTTGAGTTTCAAAGTCCCCCCCAGAGAACAAGAATGAGCATTTTTGTCTAACTTTGGTGTGGGATAAAAAGCATTTCTTCCATAAGTAGTTTATGAAACTGCCAGTTTTGTACTTAGTACTTCTTAGAGTACTTGCAAACATAATATGAAGTACTTTTACTGTGTACTTTTCAGTAATTTGAGTTTCAAAGCCCCCCCCAGAGAACAAGAATGAGCATTTTTGTCTAACTTTGGTGTGGGATAAAAAGCATTTCTTCCATAAGTAGTTTATAAAACTGCCAGTTTTGTACTTAGTACTTCTTAGACTACTTGCAAACATAATATGAAGTACTTTTACTGTGTACTTTTCAGTAATTTGAGTTTCAAAGTCCCCCCCAGAGAACAAGAATGAGCATTTTTGTCTAACTTTGGTGTGGGATAAAAATAATTTCTTCCATAAGTAGTTTATAAAACTGCCAGTTTTGTACTTAGTACTTCTTAGACTACTTGCACAAATAATTTGAAGTACTTTTACTGTGTACTTTTCAGTAATTTGAGTTTCAAAGTCCCCCCCAGAGAACAAGAATGAGCATTTTTGTCTAACTTTGGTGTGGGATAAAAAGCATTTCTTCCATAAGTAGTTTATAAAACTGCCAGTTTTGTACTTAGTACTTCTTAGACTACTTGCAAACATAATATGAAGTACTTTTACTGTGTACTTTTTCAGTAATTTGAGTTTCAAAGTCCCCCCCAGAGAACAAGATTGAGCATTTTCGTCTAACTTTGGTGTGGGATAAAAATAATTTCTTCCATAAGTAGTTTATAAAACTGCCAATTTTGTACTTAGTACTTCTTAGACTACTTGCAAACATAATATGAAGTACTTTTACTGTGTACTTTTCAGTAATTTGAGTTTCAAAGTCCCCCCCAGAGAACAAGAATGAGCATTTTTGTCTAACTTTGGTGTGGGATAAAAAGCATTTCTTCCATAAGTAGTTTATGAAACTGCCAGTTTTGTACTTAGTACTTCTTAGACTACTTGCAAACATAATATGAAAATGAAAATGAAAATGAAAGCTTATCAACTGAAACACTGTCATTCAGTGATTGTGTATGTATGAAAAAAACAGGCAAACAGATTTTTCCCCCTTTTTCTTTATTCTTCTGCCCTAGTTGCAGAGAAAGCAATTCCAATTGCTTGCCCTGGCTTCTTGGAGTTGGTCCTGATTCATCCCCAGGCACTGCTCATGGAACCATCTTTCACAGGTGTCACACTGTATCTGTAAAATGAAATGAGTGACCATCAAATCTGATACATCTTGTCATCGGAAATGATGAAGTAATGAAGTGCAATAGAGAATAATTTGGGCAAAATTAGATTCATGTCAACTTTATTACATGTAGCTATATTCTGTAGCATACTCGCCTCAAACACCAGTTTCATATCTGAAAATAACTATATTATGTCTCCATTTTCAGTTTTTCAAATACAAATGTTTTTGAGGTAGTTATAGCTAGAAGATTTATAGTTCTGGGAAAACCCCATGTTGCATCACTATAATGTAGTTACCTTTTGGTATTCTTAATTGGTCAGTTATGTATTGCATATGACCTGCTTCTCCCTGCTTCCCATATTTTGATAGTGACTTACAGGATGTTGGTGTGTGAAAGAGGACAACAGCAGATAACACAACAAACGTCTTTCCAAGTGGTCCGTTTTCCATTAGGAGTGTTGCCTCAAGGTATAACTTGGTTTCCAGGCCTGATCTGGTGGACATGTACCGTCAGTCTCCCAGCGGCGTAGAGTGAGGTGGAGGAACCGCGGGGTGCGTTAATTCAGTGCCCCATATTGCTATTTTCCAAGCTATTGTAGCTTTGTCATATTTGTCAACGCTGCATTGAGGCTATTGTCATCATGTGGGTGGACTTAGGCTCAAACCTGGGGTGAAGTTACACTTTAATTGAATATGTTGCTATTAGACATGATTAGAATTGTCAGTATCCCTATTCCACTGCTCATCACATTTTATATTCTCTCTGTTCATTATATGTGTAAACAATGTATATGCATTACCATTTATCTGAGAGAAGTTGTCTTGACTGTTTTTTTAGTAAATCAATTTATATTGGTTCCAGTCATTTTGAATAGAGTTAATGTGTGTGGGCTGCAGCTGGGGCGATGCACGAGGTTGCCGTAAAAAAATTATTCAGCATGCGCTGAAAAGTAGAAATCGAAGCATGGCCCTGCGGCGTTTTCGCTGGACCGCCTGATCTGGATAGACCCAGTGACTCAACAGTTTTGTAAATACATCTAATATCATAAATTGAATTTGATTAGAATATGATGAAGCACTATTATAACTACACTACGACAAACACTCACCCAATCTGTAGTGGGAGGCCCAGATCCTGGGGGCTTTGAGGCAGAGCACATTGCACAGTTGTTCTCCATGTTAAACACTGCAGGAAAGAAAATATGTTATTTAGACATACTGTATATGTATACAGTTAACAGTTTATTGGCAGCAGAAGTGCAGTCAAATTCTATGCAGCTGTTCAGCTGTAAATTATAGCTTATGAACTCTAAATGGATCATGAATGGGATCATCAACACAGGTTTAATATGTTTTTAAGGATGGATGTTTTAAAAAGAAGACTATGTACACAGTGTGAACAGAACAACATATAAGCAGACATACATAAACAATCCGTAATATTCTAAACATTACTAGGCAATGACCTGTATGCAACAAATTTAAAAATGCAGCAATTTATATTTGTCACTGTTTCACTCTAAGCCCTGTTTTGTGTTCCATATTTCACCCATGCCTCCTGCCGCTCTGCCTGTAAGCTTCTGTTTTTTTTCAATAAACCACCTATAAACTGTTCCTGGATGCCTGGTACAATCGGTATTCGTTTCCTCTTCCCTGCTCTCCTGACACAAACCGTGACAGTTTAAGTGTCAGTATTTACATTCCTTATTGCAGCAGGAAAAAAAGTTATTCTTCAACTGTTAATGTCTCAATGGAGTGTGTGTGAGAGAAATATAAGTTATGGGTTCAACTGAGATATGTATGGAATATTTGGTTTGGGCCCTGTGCTTAAAATCAATGATGCTGTCGGCTATAAATGCAGTAGTGTGTGGACTCAAAGGCAATTTTACAGGCTGTAGTTATTGTAGATTTGTTTGATTGCATTGGATTAATAGAAGTTCATCATTTCCATAACAACTAACTAAGAACCATAACGTAAAGCAGGACAAATGACTTACAAACCTGAACCATTGAGTATTGAAAGTGCAAACTTTCTCCTCTCACAAGCCATCTCCTTTTTGGATGTCCCAAAGGACATAACTGGTAATAAAGGAAAGGCCTCCATCACTGCTCTTGCCATCTACACACCAACACACAGAATCACACTTGTCATCTGCGCTACATTGTTTTTGCCAGTAAAATTCCAAAATTGAATTGATATTTCAATAAAAATGATCAAACTATTAATAACTAATAGTTGTAATGAGGTAATTAACACAACTTGAAGAATGTACATGACAAACTACATGGGCTGTGTCAACAACCAGCCCTCTCATCAGTTTTACACAATTCCCCTAAAAAATAAACTGAAAATTGATAATTCAGAAACTAATGACTTATTTTTTAACATCATTGACGATTTTATACTTTAAACTTGTATAATAATCAAGACACTGAAATAAATATAAGAATATGTAGCAGAAGCATAAATATTACATATAGTAGTTAAAGTAAAAAACTACGTTACCATGGTAACAATGACCCCACAGCTACTGCCATCACGTTGAACTGGATGGTGCATGGTTGCTCCTCTCCATTTGACAGTCCCCCAGTCCTCCTTGCCATAGCAGGTCCTCCTCATCTTGAAGTATTCCCTTTGTAAAACACATTGTGGAATAGTCTCTAATGTAACTCCCAACAGACACATGTAGAATAAAAATCTTTAAATATTGTGTAAAATAAAAACACTCCATCCGAACAGTATGGACACTGGAAAATATTGTAGGTTACCTTGCTTACTGAGCTACTTCATTTACAATTGTGTACACAGATACTAAGGGCGGGATAAGGAAATATCATTTAAAAAACAGCTGAGACCACCAAGCACAAAATAAATGCTTCAGTGGTGTGGGTTTGGGAACTTCTGTTAACATACTTGTACATGTTTACTTAAACACAAAGCACTAAATATAATTCTAAGATCACTTTATATCTAATTTGCTGACTTACCGTACTCTTTTCGCAGCATTTTCCGAGTCTGCTTTCTCTTTGGAATTTGCCGCTGGATCCACCAAAAATACTGATGTTATGGCGGGAAATAAGTACTAAAAAAAAAAGTGATGTTATTTCAAAACAGCATCAAACATATATACATATTTAAATGAAAGGGATTTCTGAATGAAAACAATCACTAACCAGCAACTTCCAGTGTGTTCTTTCAATATTTACAAAGGCGATCACGGCTTGATAATCATTAAAGTTGATCTATAACAGCAATAAAAATACTTTTTTTTAAGTTTTCCTAGGAATATGATGCCTTATTTTATTAAAAATAAATCATGGTGTTTCAATTTGTATATTAAATTACAAAATAGAAAACCCAAAGTTACTGAAAAGTACACAGTAAAAGTACTTCAAATTATTTGTGCAAGTAGTCTAAGAAGTACTAAGTACAAAACTGGCAGTTTCATAAACTACTTATGGAAGAAATGCTTTTTATCCCACACCAAAGTTAGACAAAAATGCTCATTCTTGTTCTCTGGGGGGGACTTTGAAACTCAAATTACTGAAAAGTACACAGTAAAAGTACTTCAAATTATTTGTGCAAGTAGTCTAAGAAGTACTAAGTAAAAAACTGGCAGTTTCATAAACTACTTATGGAAGAAATGCTTTTTATCCCACACCAAAGTTAGACGAAAATGCTCAATCTTGTTCTCTGGGGGGGACTTTGAAACTCAAATTACTGAAAAAGTACACAGTAAAAGTACTTCATATTATGTTTGCAAGTAGTCTAAGAAGTACTAAGTACAAAACTGGCAGTTTCATAAACTACTTATGGAAGAAATGCTTTTTATCCCACACCAAAGTTAGACAAAAATGCTCATTCTTGTTCTCTGGGGGGGACTTTGAAACTCAAATTACTGAAAAGTACACAGTAAAAGTACTTCATATTATGTTTGCAAGTAGTCTAAGAAGTACTAAGTACAAAACTGGCAGTTTCATAAACTACTTATGGAAGAAATGCTTTTTATCCCACACCAAAGTTAGACGAAAATGCTCAATCTTGTTCTCTGGGGGGGACTTTGAAACTCAAATTACTGAAAAAGTACACAGTAAAAGTACTTCATATTATGTTTGCAAGTACTCTAAGAAGTACTAAGTACAAAACTGGCAGTTTCATAAACTACTTATGGAAGAAATGCTTTTTATCCCACACCAAAGTTAGACAAAAATGCTCATTCTTGTTCTCTGGGGGGGGCTTTGAAACTCAAATTACTGAAAAAGTACACAGTAAAAGTACTTCATATTATGTTTGCAAGTAGTCTAAGAAGTACTAAGTACAAAACTGGCAGTTTTATAAACTACTTATGGAAGAAATGCTTTTTATCCCACACCAAAGTTAGACAAAAATGCTCATTCTTGTTCTCTGGGGGGGACTTTGAAACTCAAATTACTGAAAAGTACACAGTAAAAGTACTTCATATTATGTTTGCAAGTAGTCTAAGAAGTACTAAGTACAAAACTGGCAGTTTTATAAACTACTTATGGAAGAAATTATTTTTATCCCACACCAAAGTTAGACAAAAATGCTCAATCTTGTTCTCTGGGGGGGACTTTGAAACTCAAATTACTGAAAAAGTACACAGTAAAAGTACTTCATATTATGTTTGCAAGTAGTCTAAGAAGTACTAAGTACAAAACTGGCAGTTTTATAAACTACTTATGGAAGAAATGCTTTTTATCCCACACCAAAGTTAGACAAAAATGCTCATTCTTGTTCTCTGGGGGGGACTTTGAAACTCAAATTACTGAAAAGTACACAGTAAAAGTACTTCAAATTATTTGTGCAAGTAGTCTAAGAAGTACTAAGTACAAAACTGGCAGTTTCATAAACTACTTATGGAAGAAATGCTTTTTATCCCACACCAAAGTTAGACAAAAATGCTCATTCTTGTTCTCTGGGGGGGACTTTGAAACTCAAATTACTGAAAAGTACACAGTAAAAGTACTTCATATTATGTTTGAAAGTAGTCTAAGAAGTACTAAGTACAAAACTGGCAGTTTCATAAACTACTTATGGAAGAAATGCTTTTTATCCCACACCAAAGTTAGACAAAAATGCTCATTCTTGTTCTCTGGGGGGGACTTTGAAACTCAAATTACTGAAAAGTACACAGTAAAAGTACTTCAAATTATTTGTGCAAGTAGTCTAAGAAGTACTAAGTACAAAACTGGCAGTTTCATAAACTACTTATGGAAGAAATGCTTTTTATCCCACACCAAAGTTAGACAAAAATGCTCATTCTTGTTCTCTGGGGGGGGCTTTGAAACTCAAATTACTGAAAAAGTACACAGTAAAAGTACTTCATATTATGTTTGCAAGTAGTCTAAGAAGTACTAAGTACAAAACTGGCAGTTTTATAAACTACTTATGGAAGAAATGCTTTTTATCCCACACCAAAGTTAGACAAAAATGCTCATTCTTGTTCTCTGGGGGGGGCTTTGAAACTCAAATGACTGAAAAAGTACACAGTAAAAGTACTTCATATTATGTTTGCAAGTACTCTAAGAAGTACTAAGTACAAAACTGGCAGTTTCATAAACTACTTATGGAAGAAATGCTTTTTATCCCACACCAAAGTTAGACAAAAATGCTCATTCTTGTTCTCTGGGGGGGACTTTGAAACTCAAATTACTGAAAAGTACACAGTAAAAGTACTTCATATTATGTTTGCAAGTAGTCTAAGAAGTACTAAGTACAAAACTGGCAGTTTTATAAACTACTTATGGAAGAAATTATTTTTATCCCACACCAAAGTTAGACAAAAATGCTCAATCTTGTTCTCTGGGGGGGACTTTGAAACTCAAATTACTGAAAAAGTACACAGTAAAAGTACTTCATATTATGTTTGCAAGTAGTCTAAGAAGTACTAAGTACAAAACTGGCAGTTTTATAAACTACTTATGGAAGAAATGCTTTTTATCCCACACCAAAGCTAGACAAAAATGCTCATTCTTGTTCTCTGGGGGGGGCTTTGAAACTCAAATTACTGAAAAGTACACAGTAAAAGTACTTCATATTTTGTTTGCAAGTACTCTAAGAAGTACTAAGTACAAAACTGGCAGTTTCATAAACTACTTATGGAAGAAATGCTTTTTATCCCACACCAAAGTTAGACAAAAATGCTCATTCTTGTTCTCTGGGGGGGACTTTGAAACTCAAATTACTGAAAAGTACACAGTAAAAGTACTTCATATTATGTTTGCAAGTAGTCTAAGAAGTACTAAGTACAAAACTGGCAGTTTCATAAACTACTTATGTATGTATGTACTTATGTATTCGAAAATGTATTCGAAAGTCACTTCAGTCAATTACAACAGCTTCCCAGGGCTGTTTTAATGCATTACCGTAAACCTGTAACTAATCGCGCACTCAAAATACAGGGGCGGCTGGTTTGACCACGCAAAAGTGAAAGACGGCTGGCTTGACCGCAGTTCGTTGTTGGCACTTGGCAGTACTGACTTTAGCCAGAGTAGCGCTGTAACATACAAAAGATTTAAAGCTGCCGGAAACAGGAATAATAACCGACGACGTCACCTAAACATGGATCCTGTGAAGAGTTGAGATGAATGTGTAACTGTTTATTTATGTAGATAACATACATTTAATGTACTATTGTTCACGGCATGGACAACATATATCACCATGCTTCATCAGAAACACTGCATCCTCCTGCCTATAATGCCGGCTATCTGGAAGCACCATACACCGCCAGCTTTAACATACCTCCGCCGTGCAGCGCGACTCATCAACAGACACAGCCGGACCACGCTGCTCCACTTTGGCCACCGGGACCTGGGTATGACGGTAACCCGTACGGCTATAGGTGCGAATTCCCCCCGCCGTCTCCCGAAGGAGGAGTGGGTTTCGGGGGGCCTCGCATGCCTCTTCCTTATGGGTTCAACCCCTCCATCCCCCCGCCTCCTTTCGGCTGTCCACCCCCCGTACACTACCCCAACGCCCCGGTGAGCACATACAGCATCAGGGAAGCCTCAAGCTTTCAACCTTTCACCGGTACCCAGCAGTATGGAGCCTTTCCTCAGACTGCCCGGCACGACTCAGGTCAGAAAGAGCAGCGGTTTAAGGGTTTCTCTGAGAGGGCAGCTCGGTTTCCTACGCAGGGTAAGGACTATGACAGGACTTCGGGAGAAACAACACAGCCTGAGGATGAAGCAGCCCTCCAGAGAAGGCAGGACCAGCAGTGGCTCGGACGGTTCTTAAAAGGAAAAGAGAGAACGTCCAGGACCCAGCGGCACCCTTCACCCCGCAGCTGTGCCCCGGCTGCAGGGCTGAAGGAGGCTCTGTGTGCGGCCGCTCAGCTCGTCGCCCGGCTGGAACAGTCTTGCGAAACCCTGAGGAACAGTGTCGAGGAAGAGAGTGTTTGGACGGACTCGTATTTATTGGCTTTAAATGTGAAGAAAGAGCTACAGGACAGTCTCGAAGTCCTCAGTGACAGTAAGGGTTTAGCAAGCTGGAAATCTAAACTGTGCCGTGTTGCTAAGAGGAGGGCCCGGCGCCTAAGAGCCAGGAGCCGGCTCCAGGTGGAGGAGAGGGAGAGGGAGCAGCTCATCACTGAGAAGGAGGCGGCCATAGACAAATGGAGGATGCAGAAGATACACGAAGTGGAGGAGAAGAAGAAGGTACACATATTTGCCTGGATACAGTTTTTCTCTACTTTGGGGCAAAATAAGTTTAAAGAAAACATGTCATCACCTTTTAAAGGTGTTATAATGTGTTAGCAGACACATCTGTCCAGCAAACACAGAGCAACATTGGTATTCAGCAGAGTTGAACTTTTGTGAAAAATAGTACCAGAGAGGAGGAATACTCTGTTACAAGTAAAAGTCCTGCAAAGTAAAGTGAAGTAAAAGTAGTCATTGTGCAGATTGGTCCATTTCAGAATAATATATATGATATGTTTTATAATGATTGATCATGAAGGTGTTCTCAAAGCTAGTAAAGGTGCAGCTAGTTTGAATGACTTTGTATACTGCAGGGTATAGCTTGTGGATTTACTCCAGGTGGAACTAAAGTCTGATTTAACACTTGATTAGATTTCACATCATTCATCCAGATCTGTAAAGTAACTAAAGGTATTAAATACATGTAGTGGAGTAAAAGTGCACCATTTACCTCTGAACTGTAGTGGAGTAGAAGTACTAAGTGGCAAAATAATCTAGTAAATCTCAAAATGGTACTGAATTACAGTGAGTAAATCTACTTAGTTACTTTACACCACTTATGTGTCCTCCTGATTAATGTCTAAATAAAGTCAAATATGAACTCGCGCTGATGACATGTCCTTCAGCTGAGGCTTTTACCCAAAGCGCCTTTCACACACTTTTCAATCTACATGCCTACTATCTGGTCTAGTGACAGCGGGGGCTGGAGATCTGCCGCTGACCCTCTGATTGGTAGACACATTCATCCCCTGCTCCGGGGTCTCCAATGATAGATGTTGACAGAGAGGTTTCTTTTCTGGCATGTTAACATTTTCAATTATTTTATTAATTTCTATTCATCTCAACAATATCCTTAAAAAAACCGCACATCTAGCCATAAACATTGTAAACATTGTATTCTGTCTTAGTTTTTTGTCTCCTTTCAGGACTGTGGAGGGAATGGAAGTAGATTTTTGATGTTCAATAAAGCATTAAATGTCCTTTTATTATAACGGTCGGCAGGGGCAGTCTTAGGATTGAATGAAATAGTTTACGGGCCCTAATTATTCAAAACATAAGAAATGGCTGTGCACAGATCACCTCATGCTGTGACTTTTCGTTCATTCAGACGAGCTGTTAACCACAGTGTTTGGTCGCCAGCAGGTCACAGGTAGGAAGGAATGGTCTGAGTTGACATGTTTCTGTTGCAGGAGAGGGAGCTGAAGCTGGCTGCAGACTCTGTTCTCTGTGAGGTGAGGAAGAAGCAGGCAGACGTGAAGAGGATGCAGGACATTCTGAGATCTCTGGAGAAACTGCGCAAGCTAAGGAAAGAGGCCGCTTCGAGGAAAGGTGGGTTTCAGCCAGGCAGCTTGATCCCATAGCAGGTTACCCAGTCGAAGAGATGGAAGTAAGCCCAGGTTTTTGGTTACACCTGTAGCATAAAGGTCACTTTTAGAGTTGCTGTGTCAGTAAAATGCAGAACTACACACCCACAATCGACTGGGTTAAAGAATCAAATGGACTGACTTCCTGTCATCAGACTGATCGCTATCGATGCGTCTCTCATTTGTCGCTGTGTTCTTGGCAGGGGTCTCCACTGAGCGAGAATGCGACGAGGCGTTCAGCAGCAGGCTGGAGCAGCTGAGGTGTGTGATGAAGAGGAGGACGGGCATTTACTCCGCCGAGGAGAAAGCTCTGATGGTGATGCTGGAAGGAGAGCAGGAGGAGGAGAGGAGGAGGGAGCAGGAGAAGCAAATGAAGAAGGAGAGGGAGAAACAGCTGCAGAGGAAACGCAGAGTGGACGCCATGTTGTTCGGGGGTAACGGCTCCCTCCCTCCACCTCAGCACTTTAGTCCATACTGTAACAGTACGGCTGACATACATGGCTGCTTTTATAATACTGTGACCCTTATTTCCCCTGTGTGTGTCTCAGAGGAGCTTCCTGCTGGTTGTGTCCTGCAGCCCTTCAGAGATTACTACACCCAGGCGGAGCACTCCCTGCACGCTCTTCTGCAAATCAGGTATCTTCATCTGCCCTTCAGCCTGTCATAAACAAAATGGTGGTAGCCGAAATGGACACATAAATAAATGTTTATGATGAATTACAGATATTTGTATGAGAAACCACTCTATTCTACCTGTCTTTATGTCTGTGATGCTCTCCTTGTACTTACACAGTAGTAGAGATGCTCAACAACAATAAACATTAAGTGATGTGTACATACAAGTAGGGGAGAGATCGCGTTACTTCTCAAATCACTTTCTACCCAGAGTGCAATGTGGCTGATGGTAATGCGACTGCGGTTCCACAGCTTCTGTCAATGTCTGCAGTGCTCTGCTGCTCCTGTCCCTCCAGCAATACACTGCTACTCCACAGCAGCTGCCGCTCCAGAGTGGTTACGACCTGAACTTGTTCATTTTCTTTGATATTTTGTTAACTTGCTAATTTTGTTTGATATTTGCTTCTATCAGTAATGAAGTAGCCCTTCAGATGAATGATACAAGATAAGTGACAGTAGTGATGTGATACGATCGGGGGTCTACAAGTGGTGTCTATAGAGTTATACACAGCTGTTAATATATCCAGCTCTTACTTTGCAAATATATCCATTTGGATCAAATTACTTATGATTCAAATATAGCGATTCATTTTTCTAACACAGCCAAACAGGATGAAAGTGCAACAAAACAATCCATATCATCAGTGATGGCATCATGCTCCTAGCAGCAGCCCTAAGATCCTTTGCTAGCGGAGGAAACAGAGTGTACGTGCTCAAAGCGCCCAGTCCTCAGCACTGTGCTAACAGCTAACTAACTGACGGCAGCTACTGTTAGCGGTTGTTACTTAAGCAACAAGTATCTCTCAGGAAACTGTCTATCCAAGAGGCAGAGCAGCCGGAGGTCATCAGAGGGTAAACATTTAAAAAAATCCAGTTTCACCAAAATCATTTTAGTGCCATAAAGTCCTTCGGCAACTCGTATCAAGTGACATGTCAAGTGAATTGACTGAAAATGGATTGACAGACACTTTTTAGTCACGTGATAGTGTGAAGGCTCACATGCCCTGCTGTCATGTCATTGACATGACATTGATTTGTGGGGCTGTGTTTTCTTTCAGGAGGGAGTGGGATGTTTTTGTGACTCCAGCGGATCATCCCGATGGTTCTGCGGTCCCTCCCAGCTGGATCCTGCCTGACGGCCCGTGTGACGCAGCCTGGGCCTCGGCCCTGCAGAGCGCTGACTGAACCCTGCAGCTGGAGCACTGCCAGGATCAGCCTGGCAGAACACATGTAAATAACATGTAAATGAGTACAGGTGTTAATAAAGGATTTTGAAGTGGTTTGTCTGAATCCTTCTGTTGACTTAAATAAGACAATGAGCTAAGGAACCAATTATATATTTTCCATGTGAAGTGCACACTGTATAACTGTTTGTCAGATCAAATTAAAGTTGACACTGATCATGTTTTAAATCGTTTAAGTTCCTCGAGCGTTACCAGAAAAAAAAAAATACTGTACACATAAGAAATAAAGATTTGAGCAATTTATTCAAACTAATTTGAAAAACGTGTAGTCATAAACATAGTTATACATAATCTCTTTTTGATTTATATATTTTATTAAATCACACATGAACGGCATAGCTTTAGTTCTGATATTTCTTTTTGGGGTTATATTTGTGTAAGGAGTGCACTAAGTGATACTGACAATGATGCTTTTCATACCCACTGTTGTTCCTGGACGTTATTTATTATTACGTTTATGTTCAGTGCAAGTTCCTCGGAAAGGAAGTCTGAAACTGTTGGGTTAATCCTTTGTCCCAGTTTAAAAGAAAAACAACTAATATTAAAATATCAGGGAGGCACCGGAATCAGCAGATGTCGTAAATAATCAGACCTGAGGGAGGTGTGCAGTATTGGTTTGGATTTCAGTGTCAGACAGCTGTAGCCTTGCTGAGTGCCTCACACTCAGAATGTTTGGTTAATATAAAGGCAGTCAGGACATTTTTTATGTTTTCAAAATGTAGATTATTATACCATAGAACAGGGGTGCCCACACTTTTTTGGCTGGTGAGCTACTTTTGAAATGACCAGCTAACCGAGGTCTACCAACCAAAAATAAAAACCCAAATTGCAAGGGTTGCTGAATAACACGTTTTATTTTTACATGGGATAACTACAATAGGGCTGCAACAAACGACTAATTTGATTATCGATTAATCTATAGATTAATGAAACGATTAATCGACTATTCGGACTACTACTGTGTGCCTTGCACAATTTCTCAAACGCTCTTATTTAGCCATCAACTTTTAGATTTAGTTTGAGGTTGTTTTAGGCATGTGGAAACTAACAATGAAGACAATAAAGATGAATACTTGATTCAAAAATACATATATTATTAAATTAACTTAACAAATTGTGAACAAAATTAACATTGCTTTTTATTTGAATTAAATAAATAATATTTCACATCAAAAGAAACAACAATGTTTTAACAAATCTTATTAAATAATCTGATGACAGAACTGGAAACAGAATAGCTGAAACTTTAACAAAATAAATAACTCAGTTACCTCTAATCATTAACCCATGTTTGTATAATGTAGTTAACTCCGTGTGTTGCTGCTAGCATACATAACACCTGACGTGGAAACGTTACTCGTGGATGGGGCTACAGAGCTACTAGAAAGACAGTGGAACCCGGTGCATTCCTCGGTCTGAATGTGGTGCACTTTTGCTAAATGTTTAGACAAATTGCTCGTGTTACCGCCCTTACATGCTAAACTCTTTTGGTGACGAGCATTGTCCACCTCAAGACGGGTAACATGTAACCACACCTTGGAGCGCTTCTCTCCACCATCTCCTCCGTGTGTTGCTGCATGTAGCAGCTGCGTGTGTGTAAACTGCCCCGCCCCCTTGCAAACAGACGGGGGAGAGAGAGATCTCTTCTGGATTGGAAAGGTCGAAAATACACCGACCATAGACGCATTTGTTTGTCTTTTTGCATGTTAGAAACGAGTTGGCGACACTAAGACTAAGAGATAATGTTTGTGTAGCAATAATACATGACCTTTCTCTTTCTCAACTCGCTACTCGGAGGGAAGTCGCTGTCATATGCCTTGTGAACACTCCGATAATGCCTCTCCACGTTACCTTTCTTTGGCAGAGCGACGCTTGCTTTACAAATAAGGCAAATAACCTTTGAATGTGACATCACAAACAAAGATTCTCCCTCCCATTCTGTGTGGAAGTGGTATGTCTTTAGCTTTTTGCTCGTTCCCGCACTCATTTTGTTGTTTGTCTCTCCCGGCACTTGACTGGTTTTGTATCGCTTTGCATTCTGTGTTAACAGACTGGAAAGCAATAGGTCGCTTTTTCTGTCAATCAAGTCAACTCCTGAATTAAGTGGCAGGGAGGCCAAAGGAGGAGGGATCAAAACCTGTTTTGTCTATTTTAACGGAGCTGGATTTTTTTTAATTTATGAATGACTCGCGATCTACCAGCATTGCCCCCGCGGTCGACCGGTCGACCGCGGTCGACGTACTGGGCACCTCTGCCATAGAACCTCACATTGGTTTAGGAATCCTGCATCGGTTTGGCCTTCACATAAGAACGAGAGAAAATGGAGCTGGTGACAGGGAAGTGTTACATCACAGTGTTGACAGCAGGTTCCTGTAATCTGTGTGACGTCAGGCTGTGTGAGGGTGTGTGTGTACGGCACTGCTCCCTCTGATTAACCTGAGAGGACACTGCTGGGGACAGCAGCTCCAACACCACACAGGTAAGCACACATTTGTTTTATTAAAACCTCCAAATATCGTTTAGGTAGGCACATGCATTCTACAATGTACTGTAACAAAGGTTCTTGAAGGATAAGTGCTGTTCATTTATTTTTCAGGGGGCAAACGTAGTACACAAATGACCAAAGCTGCCCTTTACTCCAACCATTTAACAAAAGTTACTTGTAAAATAGTTTACCAAGAGTCGAATCTACAGATACTGACCATTCAAATCGGCTTGCAGCCTGAGAGCATTCAAAGTATCTGAAATAGCTGATCAAATCACAACTGTTGTCTACGTACTGTTTATTTAACATTGATGATTGTTTTTATGTATACATACAGATATAGAACTATGGAATAACAAAGGTCGGCACCCTTTCTATACAAAAAATGATTGATGATGAACAAAACCACAGCGAATGTAGATGGTTTGAGCAGGAGGAGCTTACTGCTGTAAACCATGTGCCAGTTCCTGCAGAGATTACCAGACAGACGGTGGTTCACTGACGGTCAGAGCAGCATGTTGATGTTCATTTTGATGAGCTTGCCTGCAACACTCACTCCTCATTGCATTCTGCGAAAGTGCCTCTTATTTAGCTTTCAAGCCTTTCTCAGATGTAACTTTGTGCAAAGGGAATATACTGTTAAGTTCAAAGATTGTAATGTCATATACACAGCTACAATGTAGTTAGGTGTTAAATAGTCCTCTTGAGAGACCAGGAGCCCTGACTGCAAATGCTTTATCTGCTCTGTATTTGTATCTGAAATCTGAAATGGTCCAGGAGCATCTGAGGATCTCAGGTTGTGGCGGGGACATAGGGCAATGACAGGTCTGAATTCATCAGGGCCGGGTCGTTCTACAGAAAAGGTGGACTACTGTCACTTACTTTTGCAGATGTAACGGGTCACAACCGTAAGCGACCTGTTATCGATCATGAAACACAGTGAAGCATCAAGGTGTCTTTTCTGGCGTTTATTCTGAGAACAAAACACAATATCCTCCTTAAATCCACGCTGCACATCCTCCGCAGCACTCACTTCAATGTCTTCTTTAGTATTTATAGATTAAGAAATGAACAAGAAAATCTTATCAAGTAATCACACAAAAATACAAACACAAACATACCTGAGAACAAAACACAATATCCTCCTTAAATCCACGCTGCACATCTTTACAAAAGAAAAGAAAAGAAAAGGAAGGGTTAAAGGCCCAGATACACCGGCCCGAAATCGGCAGTAAATGGGAGTCGGGCCGAACATGAGCGTGGGCACACCCTATTCGGAGTGGTGTGCGCCGCACCGTCGGGTCTTTTTTGCCGACCTGACGCCTTGAATCGGCGTCGGGAACACCACCGGAAGTCGGACAAAGGGATAACACTGATTGGCTGTTCAGCTAGCGAACCAGTGCATGAGAAGCGTTAACGGAAGTGAGGGAGGTAAACAAATGATTTAAAATGGAAGATGGAACACACACGGACGGCTATTTAACCTCATCGGTTTATAAAGCTCCTGTTTGTTCATGTTTTCAATGGACGAGAGTGAAAATGGAAAGAAAAACGCTATTTGTTGTTTGTTTATATCACGGAGTCGGTTCTTCTTCTCTGTCTTCCGGTTGTTCCGGTTGTTGCCTCTTTTGAATGATGAATACACACTACTGCCGCCTGCTGGTAAGGAGAGTTATTGCCACTCACGCATACGCAGTTCATACGTGCTCGGCTCGGATTTGCGGTGTGTTCAAGTGCGCGAAGTCGGCAAATACGCAGGAGAGTCCGGCGACGCAACAGTCGGTGTCGGCGTCGGCGACTTCTCAGGTGACTGGCAGGTGTAAACGGGCCTTTACACTCCGTCACGTCTCCCGCTAGCTCTCTTTCTTTCCTCGCCAGGAACCTCCCTCTTCCAGCCCCAACCAACCAGACAACACTCTCCCACCCAAACCCACAGCTACAGGTCACAAGTACCGTCCATCAAAACAGTGGCACGTTCACTGACACTCTGTAAAATGCAAACAAACTCTGAACAACAAAAACATCAAACATCAACATTATAACCAGTCCGTTACAGTATTGAAGAGTTAAACGATTTTGATATTGACTGAAGCCATATTTGGTCTGACACATGGCAGCAATTTTGTTAAAATGGTAGTGTTTTCTCCAAATTGTCACTGGTGTTATCATCGCTGGTGTTACTCTTCTTCCTGGTAACACGTAACACCAGTGACGTTCCTATATAAATAAGCTTTGTATAATGTATACAAATAATAACAATACTTTAAGCTCTACTTGTTGTGGATTCATCAAGTTAAGAGTTAGTTATTGCTATTTAACATGTTTTAGATGTGTTTAGAAGGAATATATTTCAGCAGATTTATATCGCCCAGATTCCACCTTTTCTGTAGAATGACTCGGGCCTGTAAGTTATTAATACAATCTTACAAACAATTTGAAAAGCAACAGGTGACCAGTGTAAGGAAGCCAGAGTGTGTGTGTGTGTGTCCTGAACATCCCAGCAGCAGGGCTCTGGGTGAGCAGGGGGCGGGGTTCTTGTTGATACCAGGAAGTAAAGCATTATATTATATACAGTCATCTTATCAAGAAAGCAACAGTTTGGTTCAAGAACTCTTCCAAAATGATGAAAGCAGGATTAACCCATTGACCTAACATGTTTTTTTTTTTAAAGATAAGGCTGTGATCAGAAAGGACACCAATATTTCTGCAATGCTGAATTATGTACTGGGACACAGAACTACGACGTTACATATAACATATCATCTTATCAGACAGGGCTCGTCTTTGATTTGTATCTAGTTACTGAAAGTCTTTGTGGATTTGTATTTTATACTCATATTACATTTATTTTAGTGTTCATCGAAAATATGTTTGTTGAAAGATTCATGTATATTTAAATCGGAAATTAAATGATCAAATCCTTCTGTGTGCATTTATTAATATTGAAAGATCTGATATAAAATCTCCATAAATATTTAAGGGTATAGTCAGTTGTATTAAATATGAAAAAGGGATAAAGATAACTAACTGCTAACTGCAGTTTGAGTTTAGTTTTTTTATTAGTTTTAGAAAACATTGCTCATCATACGAGGCTGTATTGAATCCTCCATCAATTTGTTGTAACCAACCCTAAACTGCTATTTTCTGATGTTAGTTCATCACACATGCTAATGGCTTAGGCTACATTAATCAAATGCCAACTGATTAGCTAGCACCACAACTAGTTACAATGTTTCTATATCAAATCTACCAGGACATTGTTTACATGCGTTTTTTCTTTAACCAAGCAAACTAGCCTTCTCCCTACCGGAACACCTTTAAACACTAAAAAGCAGCTCGTATTGATGCAGCATTTCACTTAGTTAAGAGATTAAAGCTAGGCTGTTGAGAGGTGTTTTTGTCATCAAGTAGCAGACAAGTTATAGATATACATAAAATTGGGATTAATATTTATAAAGTTTTGGCTTATTCATCTTCAAACAGTAAAACTAAAGGAGTAATCATTTGAATTCGCAATAACTTAAAATGACATATTGTTAACAAAGGTCAAGATCAAGATGGAAGAATTACTTATCTTCAAGGAATCATTTGCAATAGAAAGATAGCTTTGATTGCATGCTATGCACCTAACTCACATGAACCTACGTTCTTTGAATCACTTTCAAAAGTAATTTCCGAAATTACCAATTATGAGATTATTATTGGTGGTGATATGAATGCTGTAATTAATCCATTGTTAGATATTCATCAGCTAACCTAGCATTAAGTACCATTAAAAATAATTATGCGTTGGTCGATATATGGAGAGTAAGGCACCCTATATCAAAAGAGTTTACTTTCTTTTCTAAGAGGCATCTTACATTTTCAAGGATAGACTATATTTTAATCTCCTCTAAACTTGTAGATTTAGTTCAAAATACTGAAATATCACATATGTCAATATCAGACCACCACCAATGTCTGCACCTTTTTTCTCTCTAAGGAGAACAATCAAGCTGCAAGATGGAGATTCAATTTAACATTATTACAAGATTCACAATACTGTCAACGGCTTAAAATCGGCTTAAAAGAGTTTATGTTGTTTAATTATAATTCAGTTAAAGATGTTAGGCATGTATGGAACACTGTAAAAGGTTATGTTCGAGGCAACGCCATAGCGTACTCCTCAAACCGAAATAGGGAAGAGCTCAAGGCAATCGTGGATCTTGTCTATATAATTTGTATCTGTACAGTATAAGTCCATTTTGTGAGGGCAAAAAAAAACAACAATAAAAAGTTGGTCTCAAAAAAAAAAGACAAGTTGCATGAGGCAGGACAGTGAAGATATTCTTTGTTTAATATAAACGGCTCCAAACCCACTACCTTGAATTATTTATTGGCGGAGGGCACATAAATACAATGACATGACCCACAAACAATGTTGATGAAATAACTTTTAACTTTTAAAATGTGTAAAAACATTAGTGAACCCAGCTAATGTTGAACTAACACAGTTTTCCTTCTGCTTCAGAGTACTGGCGACAC